>NW_005841895.1:1369098-1378616 GCF_000455745.1 Alligator sinensis | reverse complement strand
ACCCCCCAATCATATTACCCACCCCTGGACAGGTGTCCTCTTTTTTGAAACTGGAAATACAGTAACCCTAGTTTAGTTATATAGTATAACCTCCTAAATCCAGCATGTTCAGGACCAAGCACCTGCTGGAAATTTGAAAAGTCCGGATTTTTGAAACCGGAGTGGTGGCCAGTTGAGGCGGGGGGGAGGGCGAGTGGCAGTGGCCAGTTCTAGAGCAGCGGCCGCACATGGAGCAGCGACACAGGGTGGTGGATGGCGGTGGCAACCGCCGTGTGCAAGCTTCCCTCTCCGCTGCTCCAGGATCAGCTACCACTACTCCCTGATTTGTGTATTTTTTAAAAGTGCCAGATTTCTGAGAATTCTGTTTGGTTTTTTTTTATGAGGTTATACTGTATATGCCTAGTTAATGTAAATGTTTCTGTTGAGCTGTATTTACTTAGATTACTTGATTTTCTGCGTTACATAGGATTTTAAAAGAAAAGAAGGGTCTTTGATTACTTCTACACTGAGCTACGGAATATTGAGACTGTACTGAAAGCGAGAGAAACTGTAGTCATTACAGTAGATAACTTTATTAACATATTAACCAAATATTTCTTAATATATCTTACAGCTTCTAAGACCCAGAGCTAAAAAGTTGGGATTGGGTAAGTACTCATTAAGCTACTATTGGTTTAGAATAAACTTTTTTTTTTTTTTTTTTTTTGCAAATTATGTAAGAATCATAGTGAAACCCTTAACCAATGATGCTTTTTTCATCGTGTTATAATAAGTAAACAAATTTCAAGGGACTTAACCACACATGTAAAATCACAGTGAACTTACAGCCGGTTCCCCATAACCTCAAACCGTCAAGCTGTGGTCATGGCCAGTCTACGTAACTATGCTTTCCTGTTAGCATTATGTATGTTCTTGTGACAAAGGCATAACTGTGAGCCCCAGTGACTCAGTAGGGTTCTTGCAAATTTAACAGACTGCCCGCACACAGGAAGTTACAGAATCAGGGCCTGCAGAGCAAGACTGGTTCCTCTTATGTGTTTGTAGACACTGGGAACAGTTAATCTGTAATTGAGTAGGATTCTAGTGGAACTCAAATAGCATATCTCTTGTTAGGGTCCAGTCCTGGAAAGTGCTGTGTACTGCCTTTTCCTATTAACTTGCTTGAGGTGAAGGCACTGAAACTTGTTGTAAAAGTTGTTTATCACATGCCAGGAGGCACCCAAAATGTTGTGGACAGCATTATGTGCTGAAATCGAATGTTCCATTAGACATAGACGATGCAGGCTTAGACTTTCTGTAGTTTTACTGTTAACTCATTACTACGTCTCCAGACTAGGCAGACCTTATCTACCTTTCATTACATTGCTTAAAATAAGCCTAACGCGTTTGATAATTATTTATACCTTGAGTAAAACAAAATTCACAAAACACAGTCTTATGCACTTTAGTCTGTTAAAAATCTATGTCTCCTTTGACAAATTTCTTCCCCTTCCCTATGCATGAAATGGGAAAAGTGGTAGAATGTAACATACTGCTTGTGACTTATTGGAAATCAATGTTTTCCCTTCTTGCTGAATGCTTTGACTTTTCCCACTCCCATGTGCTGATGAAGCATTTCTTGTCTCTTCACTGAATTGTATGCAGTTATCCACTAGACCCACGGGAAAAGGTTAACTACAGCATGTTTCAGTACACACAGGAGGGTAAAAGTTCTAAGTCTGATACTGAATACTCTTTATCTATATTTGCATTTTATATATGACTCTATTTAGATATGAGGCTCCACAGAAATTTAGGCACTTTTATTTTCTGCCTAATTTTTATCTTGATCTTGGATTTGATCCTCTCTTCCAAACTTCAAAGAGCAAAGTCCTATATTTGTAAAATTTGGCTTGGTTCAAGGTTTTAATGCACCATGTCTATCCTGCAATACGTTTATTTGCTAATTATACACACAGCATTCCTGGCTTGTAATTTTTCAAATGTTGTGGGAAAGAGATGAGGCAAGCTATTCATTAACTAGGATTTAAATTCCCTGTGTAAATGCTTGATGTGGGCAAGATGTTTGTTTCTTTGTTTAAATGACATCTACATTTTAGAAAAGTTCACAAGACATCAACAAAATGAATTTTGGCATAGAGAAGAGTGTGTGGTAAATTTTGATCTCGCTGTAGCTTCATTGGACACCCCATGGATTTAAAATAGGATAACTGAAATCAGAAAGCAGTTTTCATGAGGAAAACATTTTTGATAACTTTTTTTTTTGTTTGTTTACTTTCTAATGCAGAATTAACCAATATTAACCAATACATGTGAGATGGTTAAAACATAACAAAACTGAAAATAAGGAAGAAAAGATTTTTAGATTGGGCATTGGAAGAGAGATTTTTATTCACAATGACCAATAGAACAATGCAAAATGGTAGCTATTGCTACCAGAAGTTGTCAATTATCCAGGGGTTGATTATCCAGAAAATCAATTAACTGGAAGGTTTTGCAATAACAAACCCACAGTTGGGTTTTGCTTGTTGGTGAGGCAACTGCATTTTTTATTTATTAGTGCTTTGAGATTTTTTTAAGCAAGTACAGGAATTACAGTTCTCAGCACTTCATGCTACCATGTTTATTTATCTGGAAAACTTGATTATCCAGAATGATGAAAATATTAATTGTTCTGGCTAACTGACATTCTTCTGTAATAATACATCTTAAGGTTGGAAGGTAACATTTTTCAAAGTTCTTTCCAGGTCCTGTTTTTAAGTGCAGAAGCATAGTCTATATCACAAGAAGTCTGGCCAGCAGAGCTTTGAATGCAGCCATGCTGAAAGATCATCTGTGGGGACAAAGCCACTTCTCTGTCAGCAGAGTTATACCATCTCTGTTAAATGGAGAAAGGCTTCTGCTGCCATCTGATGATTTGCAGGTGGCATATATAAATGCTTCCATCCCTTCTTCCAGTTTTAGCTGTCCCTTGAGAAGCTGGTGCCTTCCCAAGGTACATTTTGTACAAGGTACACTTTGGAAACACAGCTACTGTAGTGGATGTGCTCATGGTAACATGGGTTGGTAGTGGTGGCTACTGGATGCCACTAGAAATTCTGCTAGCAACAGTAGGTAAATATATGCGAGTTCTTAGGCTCCTACATGCCTTAGGCACTTTGGAAAATGTTACTTGGGATGGCTACCCACTTACTGAGTCGCATAGTGCAGGTTATTCCTGCTGCAATAGAGTTGGTCTTACCAAGTTTTATATGCATAAAATCTAGTGTTGAAAATTATAAAGAGAAGAAAAATCATCTTTATTTTGAGAGGTGATTAATGAATGAAAGAAAAACCATGGGAGTCTTTACATAATCCCCTCTCTGGAACAATTTAGGAAGTTTAGAGAGAGAGAGTAGATCTGGTTTGAGACTGTGAATGCTATGGTTGTGACAGAAATGATCCCTCTCCTGTTTTCATCAGGCACTGCTTATATTCATGGAATGCAGCATGCCACGGGGAATTTTATTATTATTATGGATGCTGACCTCTCGCATCATGTAAGTTTATCATCTGTGTTCTATAATTAGAATTTTTTTTAAGTTAACTTATACTGACTTTAGCTTTTCTTCCCCCCCCCACCTTCCCTTTTCTTTCCTCATCTGCCTGACTTGTATCTCAGCCAAAATTTATTCCGGAGTTCATCAGGTAAGTGTCAATTTTAATATTTGGGTATAACATTTAAAGTATTTGGGTTGCGATATTAACATCTGAATGCCTGGCATTACTATACGACTAATTCAGCGTAGTAGAAAAGCTCTTCCAGGACTTTGCACCAAGTGCTATAAGAAACAGGACAAAGGTTCAAATAGATCTAATAAGGACTAACTGTTTTTAAGGTACCAGTCATGAAGATGTATTAATGCAGGGGTAGGCAATGTTTTTTTGGCCGGAGTGCCGAAAAACAGTACAATGCCTACCTCAGAAGGTGCCCAAGTGCCCACATGGCAGGAAAAAGAAAATGTGCCCCTTGCCCCCCACCCAAAGCCCCTGCCCTACAGCTCGGGCTCTGTGGCTGCCAGCAGCTACCCT
Source organism: Alligator sinensis (assembly GCF_000455745.1). Taxonomy (NCBI): domain Eukaryota; kingdom Metazoa; phylum Chordata; order Crocodylia; family Alligatoridae; genus Alligator; species Alligator sinensis. The sequence continues at coordinate 1,374,545 of NW_005841895.1, read as the reverse complement.
GGCTCTGGGTAGCTGCTGGAGCCCAGGCTACTCCCAGCAGGGCTTGCAGCGTCCCAGCTGCCTGCTGTGAGCAGCCCAGGATCCCGGCTGGCAGCAGGTCCCCAGAGCCGGGGCCGGCTGCAGCGGGGAGGCTCCAAACAGCTGTACTGGGCTCCGCCATCAGCTCTGCACCCGCATGTGCAGGCGCGCCTCGGAGTGGACGGTGGGGGAGAGGCAGCGCAGCCCCAGTCTCTCCCCCGCTCCCGGCACGGAGGTGTTGAGCCCGGCGCAGGTGTTTGTAGCCAGTCCGGGCTCTGGGCAGCTGCAGGAAGCAGCGGGCAGGCTGCAAACAGCTGCACCAGGCGCGACAGCTCTGGCATCAGCTCTGTGCTGGCAGAGACTGTGCGCGCACCGCAGGGTGGACAGCGGGGCAGTGCAGCCCGCCCTGAGGTGCCAGTGACTCTTAATCTTGTTGCTGCCCACTTATGTAATGAAAGGATTTTAATATGTATCTTTTCAAAATCTTCATTTTTCATTGGACATAAATCTTTTTTTTTGCCATCAAAAATAAGTAGGGCTATATAAATTATTCATGAAGCAGGCTTTGAAATTCTCTTGCACAGATGGCAAAAAAAATCCTTCGATGCTTTGCAATACTTCTGCTTTTTAGAAGAATGTAAAGAGAACGGTGAAAGTATTTAAAAATATAGTGCTAATCAGGTGCCTAATTATTACCTTCACGTCAAATCGTCTATTTGTTTGAGGGTTTGAAAACAATTTGTTGGCTTCATACAATAAATCTTCCTGTTTTGAAATCCATTCTTTCATATAGAAAGCAAAAAGAAGGTAATTTTGACATTGTATCTGGAACACGGTATAGAGGAAATGGAGGAGTGTATGGCTGGGATTTGAAAAGAAAAATAATCAGGTTGGTATTCTTACTCATGCATTTGCAGATGAAATCACTGCTAAAAACTTTTTTAGAATTGCAAAGAAAAGATTTCTCAAACCAACAACTGTTGAGCCTTTTATCTCTGAGACTTCTCAGGGGTCCCAGTTGCCTTCTGTACAAACTGAAGTGAGCCCCCTAGGCTGAGTCTAGTGAATGAAGTTCCCATCACAAAATTATATTTAGTAGAGTAGAAACTTTGCATGGTTTGATATTCTTTGGCTAAGGCAACATCAATAACAATGAGACTGCTTTGAGGAACTGGACCATTCAGGGCAGAGTTGAACCAGCATTTTGTATACATCTGTATCACAGCAGTTTGGCCTCGCAGTATTAGCTTCTGCCACTGCATTTCTTCCCAATTAAATAGGGACATTCAGCCATACACAAAAGTTGTGCTAGCTTTTTTCACCAACTGCAAACTACTTGTAGTAAACCTCGTTTTGGTTGTGTTATCTGTCAGGAATTAGGACTTATGTAGCACAAACCTTCGTATTAACCAATCTAAATAAACTTTAAATCTTGCTAGAAAAAGATTGCAATGGACAGTTGGAAATGATTTTATCCTACAGAAAAGAAAAGTGCTGTCAAAGTCACTTAAGAAAATGGAGATTGGCCTCTCAAGTCTGTAGCAGGCTTGCAGCAATTAGGGGCCTATCAGCAAGGGCAGATTTTTTCTCTCTCCCATATAAAATCTTGGTCTTGTAATGCATGGTTTTTAAAGAACAGACATAGGTTGAGTGAACTGGTTGGTCCTTAGAACTGGTGTCATTCTAAAAAGAAGGCAGATCCTACAGCTATTATGTTTAACTTTTTTATGGAATAATTACTTATTGCTTTGTCAGTCTAGATCAGGGGTGAGCAAAATGGTAGATCTGGCTGGCAGTTGAACTCCATTTCCCAGCAGCCCTGGCTCCCAGCCAGTCTCTATGGGCACCCAGGAGAATGCAAGCATGACAGCCCCACACTGTCATGACCCTGCGCTCAGGCCCTCATGCTCCCAGGGTCTCCATGAAGATCAGTGCTGGGAGCTGAGTGCTGGGAAATGGAATCTGCCGTGGGCCTGATCCAGCCCATGGGTCTAGATGGAATGGACATTAAAAAAGAGGTGGGGAGATCAAAGTGGATGTTCCTGGGGGCGGAATCTTCTTGAGTACTTCGTCTCTCTGTGTTGAGCACTTTGTATGTCTTGTACTGGGGCACAAGTTTGGAGTGCCATTGCTAGTACTCCCTTGCAGTGCCTAGGCATGTTTCAGCTCTCATGGCTTCAGCTGATATGATGTATTTTCCAAGACTGGAGCAGTTGTTCTTAGACCTGAAACTGACAGGTATAATTTGTAGTTGTACATGGTAATTCTCCTATAAAGGATGAAAAAGGATGTAAACTTGGCTTTTTTAAACCCCTGTTCTTTTTCCACAATGAAGTAATTTTTTTTTACTTCCTATGCAGCACTTATTCATCCAGTCTAGTTCAGCAAAAATATTAGCTAGATAATTGTTTCCATATAAAATGATACCATTCCTCCCTTTTTTTTTTGATAGTGCTATATTCTTTTGGTGAAACTTTGCTTGTTCTAACCAGTATATTTTGATTGTTTTCTGACATTCGTGTTTTCTTTGACAGTCGTGGTGCCAACTTTATAACTCAGATTTTGCTGAGACCAGGTGCATCAGACTTAACAGGAAGTTTCAGGTATGTTTGTGTTGGCTTTTTATAGCTGTAGTTATATTGCAAATTTCAATTGGTAGCCCAGAGGATGTAATAATAACATATCTATTTAATGAGTACTATTAAATTCACCTAAGTAAGTGAACAAGAAAGATTGATTGAATTACCAAAGGCACTGTTCCTAAAACTTTTTAGTAATGATACTTAAACAATATTAAGATAGATAGGTTGCTTTTATTACAATAATTGTGCAAAGAATCTTGATATCTAAAAATCAAAGTTGGGCTACAGGTTTAAATTTAATTTTAATTATTTACAGGTTATACAGAAAAGAGGTCTTGGAGAAACTAATGGAAAAATGTGTTTCTAAAGGCTACGTCTTCCAGATGGAAATGATTGTTCGGGCTAGACAATTAGGATACACCATTGGAGAGGTAGAGTAAAAGCATAGAAAGCAACATTTCAGTTTTATGTTACAATGCAGATGCCGACTTAGAACCACGGAAGTGTCCTTGCAGATTTACAGGGTATTCTCAAACAAGGATGAGGGAGTTAGGCGTGCAGTTCCATTTTTCCAGTTTATTTGAACCTCATGCCTGCAATCAAGCTGTCGTTTCATCACCACTGACTTGTTTCTCAGGCCTTTTCCTCCTCCTACCTACATTTCTCTCTGAACACGATCTTACCAATTTCTTCCAAGAGAAAATTGATAAAAGATGACATGAGCTTCCCTTCCCCCACCTGGTAACTCTTCCCAGGAGCTTCTAGTTTGCTCCTCTTAAGCCCCTTCCCTTGCATCCCCTATCATCCTTTTCCATACTCCTTCTAATCTCTCACAAACTATTTTATATATATCAAAAAAAATCCTCCACCCCTTGTGTCTCTAACCCATTTTCCTCTCTTTCTCCAATCTTATTGAGTGTGCCATCAACAATTGCTGCCTGGAGATCCTTTCTTCCAGTTTCATCCAAGCCCCTCTCCAATCTGGCTTCTGCTGCTTGCACTCCACTGAATTGCTCAGGTCTGTTATGACCTTTCCATAGCTAATTGCAAAATGACTACTCCATCCTCATCCTGTTTGATCTGTCAGCTGCCTGTAGCAGTCAACTTATGCTCTTCTAAACTGTATTCATCCTTGGTTTCCATGACTTTTCCCTCTCCAGATTACCTCCTACCTTTTTTCCTTGGTCTTTTGGCATATCTGCTGGAGAATCTTCCTCCTTCCCACCATCAACTTTCTGCCAGAGGTCCACAACACTTAGTTCTCATCTCCTGTCTCTCAGCTCTGAGCAGTATTCCACAAACACACATTTTAGCTACTGGCTCTGGTACTGATAGCTGACACATCTACCCCTTTATTCCAGACCTGTCTCTGGCATCCCCTCTTGCATGTCTGCCTGTCAGCTCAACCTAATCATGGCTAAAGCAAGGCTCATAAGCCTCCACTTTTCTTGATCAGTGAGTGTGCTACACGTGCAAATGCTGCTGGATGGGTTTATTCTGCAGTAATTTACTGTGGAGTAAATCCATGCTGGACAGGCGTTTACATGTGCAGGCATTTGGAAGCAGATTTGCTCCCAATGGGATCAGCCTGGAGAGGGCTGTTTCCACCCTGTTCTGCCCCCCTGCAGCAGCCTGGATGCTAGTCCAGGGCCTGGCAGGGATCATGGGCTAGGAGATTCTCACCCTGGGCTTCACCATCGGAGCCCACCCCAGCAGCAGGCAGCTCCTGGGGGCAGGGAGCAACGTCCCCTTTTCCCAGCAGCAGGGGGCTCCCAGTCCTGGCTCCACAATCGAGGGCAGGGGGCTGGGAAAGATCTGTGGCAGTGGGGCAGGTCCAAGACCTCTGCTGATCTGCCAGTGGGGTAGCTAGCAGTACATCTCCAGCTGGGCAGGAATTTCCCGTTCAGTGGGGTGCAGCTGGGAGCTGTCCCACTGGTGGGGCAGCTAGCAGTGAGTCCCACGGCTGGGCCTGGAATCCCCACCCAGTCATGGGCTCACTGCTAGCTGCCCCACCAGCAGATCAGGGTGGGGGCTGGGACCTGCACCTCCCCCTCAGCTCTTTCCAAGCCCTGTGCCTTGATTGCCCAGGAGCTATCCCAACCTGGAGCTGGTCCCGGCCAGCTCCAGACTGGGCAGGGAACTCTCCCTGTGTAGGGAGCTCCTGGGCCCAGCTCCATGATAAGAGTGGGGCTGGGAGATTGCTCCCTACCCCTGGGAGCTGCCTGCTGCTGGGGCAGGCTCCAGTGTCCCAGCCTGGGCTCTGCCAATGTCCCTGCCCCAGCAGCAAGGAGCTCCCAGCTCTGCAATTGTGAATAGTAGCCGGGAGCTCCATGCTGCTGGAGCAAGGGGACATTGTCTTGGCCATCTACACGTGCCGTACCGCACAGTAACTACTCTGCGGTCAATTTGCTACCTGCATTTGAGGTAGCGTATTTACCTACGCAGTAAAGCATCTCGTAGATGTGCGGGCCGGGAGCGCCCCGAGCCCTTTTCGCGCTGCACGCGGGCTGTGGCCAGCAGCCTGGGCACGCGGGGGCGGAGAGGGAAGGCCTTCGCTCTGGAATTAGGCACGGACACGTATCGGTAGTTTAAAAGATTGTTTACTTACACCGAGATGGCAGTGGTGTAGGCTGGAAAGCTTGCTTAAGTTGCAGTTACAGACAGACACAACACAGACGGTCTTGTGGAGGTTGCTAGGCTCCACGGTGCAGAGCTCCGGATGCTCTGGGTGAACAGGCCACCAATGTAGAAATCGTAAATACGTCTTATATTAGTCGCGCTCGAAGACGGGAAGAGGTGGGCGGTGGATCAGGCCGCCACGCTCCTCTGGATCTCACACAGGGTTTC
>NW_005841895.1:1367513-1369043 GCF_000455745.1 Alligator sinensis | reverse complement strand
GAACTCTTTTGCACCGTGCATTCCTCTTGCAACTCGAGCAATGCACTCTGCAAAAGAAGCTGCAGAAAAGGCGGGAAACTGGTCCCTGCACCGGGGTTTCCTCTTGCTACAGGAAACTCCCGTGCAATGCTCTGCAACTTAACATGGATAATTCTGATGCCGAAGCGCGCACACACACAATCATGCCTTTTGGGTCATGACAGTAGACACGCCCACGTGGGCCTGTGAAATCATAGAATCATAGATAATTAGGGTTGGAAGGGATCTCAGGAGGTCTAATCCAACCCCCCTGCTCAAAGTCCAACCCCCCTTGCCCAAACTAGATCATTCCAGTCAGGGCTTTGTTGAGTTGGGCCTTAGAATCTGCATCCTTGGAGATTTTTACCACATCTCTGGGTAACCCATTCCAGTGCTTCACCACCCCCCTAGTGAGAGCATTTTTACTAATATCCAACCTAAAACTCCCATGCTGCAGTTTGAGACCGTTGCTGCTTGTTCTGTCATCCGCCACCACTGAGAACAGTCCAGCTCCATCCTCTTTGGAACTACCCTTTAGATAGTTGAAGGCTGCTATTAAATCCCCCCCTCAGTCTTCTCTTCTGCAGACTAAATAAACCCAGTTCCCTCAGCCCCTCCTCAGAAGTCATGCACCCCCATCCCTTGAACCATTTTCTCTGACTTCCACTGGACTTGTCCTCATGCTTTCTATAGTGGGGGGCACAAAACTGGACACACTACTCCAGATGTGGCCTCACCAGTGCAGAATACAGCAGAATAATTCCTTTCCCTCGATCTGCTGGCAACGCTCCTACTAATGCATCCCAGGATGCTGTTAGCCTTCTTGACAACAAGGGCACACTGCTGACACATATCCAGCTTATTGTCCACTGTAACACCCCGGTCTTTTTCCGCAGAGCTGCTGCTTAGCCAGTTGGTCCCGAGCCTGTACTGGTGCATGGGACTCTTCTGTCCTCAGTGCAGGTCTTTGCACTTGTCCTTGTTGAACCTTTATAAGATATCTTTTGGCCCAATCCTTCAATCTGTCTAGGTCACTCTGAATCCTAGCCCTACCCTTCAGTATATCTACTACACCCCACAGCTTGGTGTCATCCGCAGACTTGCTGAGGGTGCATTTCATCCCATCTTCCATATTATTAATGAAGATATTGAACAAAACTAGCCCCCGGACGGACTCCTGGGGCACTCCACTTGATACTGGCTGCCAGGTAGAAATTGAGCCATTGATCACTACCCATCGAGCCCAACAATCCAGCCAGCTTTCTGTCCACTTTACAGTCTATTCATGCAACCCACACTTCCTCAGGTTGCTTGCAAGAATTCTGTGGGAGACTGTATCAAAAGCCTTGCTAAAGTCAAAGTATATCACATCCACTGCTTTCCCTGCATCAACAGAGCCAGGTATCTTGTCATAGAAGGCAATCAGCCTGGTAATAGATTCATAGATGCTAGGGTCAGAAGGGACCTCAATAGATCATCGAGTCTGACCCCCTGCATAGGCAGGAAAGAGGG
>NW_005841895.1:1366831-1367503 GCF_000455745.1 Alligator sinensis | reverse complement strand
GCTAGATGCCTATCTAACCTCCTCTTGAAGACCCCCAGGGTAGGGGAGAGCACCACCTCCCTTGGGAGCCCATTCCAGACTTTGGCCACTCGAACTGTGAAGAAGTTCTTCCTAATGTCTAGTCTAAATCTGCTCTCTGCTAGCTTGTGGCCATTGTTTCTTGTAACGCCCGGGGGCGCCTTGGTGAATAAAACCTCACCTTCTGTGCCCCCGTCGCCTCTCAACCTTCTCTTGCGGAGGCCGAAGAGGTCCAGGTGCCCTAGTCTCTCCTCATAGGGCTTGGCCTGCAAGCCCTTAACCATACGAGTGGCCCTTCTCTGGACCCTCTCCAGGTTATCCACATCCCTCTTGAAGTGCAGCGCCCACAACTGCACGCAACATTCCAACTGCGGTCTGACCAGCGCCCGATAGAGGGGAAGTATCACCTCCTTGGTTCTGTTCGTCATGCATCTGCTGATGGCACTTTATCGTGCATTAGCTTTTCTGATGGCTTTGTCACACTGCCGACTCATGTTCATCTTGGAGTCCGCTAGGACTCCAAGATCCCTTTCTGCTTCTGTTCCACCAAGCAGGTCATTCCCTAGGCAGTAGGTATGCTGGACATTTTTCCTCCCTAGGTGCAGCACTTTGCATTTCTTCTTGTTGAATTGCATTCTGTTGTTTTCCGCCCAT
>NW_005841895.1:1345592-1366197 GCF_000455745.1 Alligator sinensis | reverse complement strand
CCGACTTAAACACATCCAGTTCCTCCAAGTGACTCTGCACCATCTCAGGGTCTACACATGGAAGTCTGGCGCCTTGCTGCTGCCTCTCTACAACCCCAGTGAGAGACTTGTCTTGCCCCTCGCTTAGGAACACTGAGACAAAGAACTCGTTGAGGAGTTCAGCCTTGTCCCCCCTGTCCATCACCAATTGCTTCTGCCCATTTAGTAGGGGTCCTATTCCTCCCTGGGCCTTCTTTTTACTCCCCATATATCTAAAAAACAATTTTTTGTTATCCTTTACTTGGGATGCCATCCTCAACTCCATGGTAGCTTTGGCCCGTCTAACTGCCTCCCTACAAGCGCGAGCAGAGGAGGTATACTCCTCTTTGGTAATCTCTCCCCGTTTCCACTTTTTATATGCTCCCCTTTTAGTCCGCAGGCTGCCCTGGATTTCTCTGATCAGCCAAGGAAGCCTCCTGGCCCCTTTCCCTCTTTTTCCTCGCATCGGGATTGTCTCCCTCTGTGCCCAAAGGATCATTTCCTTAAGGCACAGCCATCCTTCCTGGGCTCCCATCTCTTCAAAACTCCTACTCTGCAGTGCGTCCTTGACTAATCGCCTGAGTTCATTGAAATCAGCTTTCCTAAAGTTTAGCACTTTCACCCTGCTAGTTACCTTACCCACTCGACGTCTTATGGTGAATTCTGTTATTTGGTGAACTCACTGGTCAGGCATGAGTTGCCCTTGGTGAATCCATGCTGACTCTTCCTAATCACATTCTTCTCCAAGTGCTTAGAAATGGATTCCTTGAGGATCTGCTTCATGATTTTTCCAGGGACTGAGGTAGGGCTGACTGATCTGTAGTTCCCTGGATCCCCGTTTTTCCCTTTCTTAAAGGGCACTGTGTTTCTCTTTCCCAATCATCTGGGACCTCCCCCAGTCACCATGAGTTTCCAAAGATAATGGCCAGTGATTCTGCATCATATCAGACAACTCCCTCATCAGCCTCAGATGCGTTGCATCCAGCTCATTGCATCAACATTTATACGTCCAGCTTTCTAAATAGTTTCTAACCTGTTCTTTCATCACTGAGAGCTGTTCACCTCCTCTCCAAACTTTGCTGCCCAGTGCCGTAGTCTGGGAGCTGACCTGGCCTGTGAAGACCAAGGCAAAAGAGGCACTTCAGCCTTTTCCTCACTAGTTTGCCTCCCCCATTCACTCTGTCATTAATTTGCCTTCCCCCACATTTTCCCTAATCTTCCTCTTGTTGCTAACATCCTTGTAGAAACCCTTCTTGTTACCCTTCACATCCCTTGCTAGCTGCAACTCCAGTTGTGCTTTGGCCTTCCTGACTATATCCCTGCATGCCTGAGCAATATTCTTTATACTCCTCCCTGGTCATCTGTCCAAGCTTCCACTTGTAAGCTTTCTTTTTGTGTTTCAGCTCACCAAAGAGTTCTCTGCTAAGCCAAGCTGGTCGCTTGCCACACGTGCTATTTTTCCTGCATGTGGGGAGTATTTTTTCCTGTGCCCTCAGTAAGGTTTCTGCAACCTGAGTCTTATCTTTAGATAACTCCAGTTTATCTAGGTCCTAGACTATGTCTAAACTTGCTTTTTGTTTCTATGTATTGGCTTTTTTATTCATTCTCACAGCTAAAATTATCCTCAAAGCTCTTATTACCTCATTTCCCAAATATTGCAACCTCCTTTTTCTGGCCTTCCTAAATGAAACCTTGCCCCACTCATATGTTTGGAATGCTGCTACAAAGATCACTTTGGCCATGTCACCTCTTTTTGCATCTCTCCACTGGTTTTCCCTTCTCCACCAATACAGATATAAGCTACTTGCCATCACTTTCTAAGCTCTTTATGGCATCTCTCTGCCGTATGTCTCATGTTATCCTTGGGGCATAGGACTATTTTTTGTTCAGTTTGTACAGTGCCTGGCACAATGAGGTCTTAGTGCATGAATGAGATTCAGAAATGCTACAGTAATACAAATAATACTTCATTGAATTTCAATAGGATTCATTAAGTTGGGTGCCCTGCTCATTTTGAAAATCTGAGCCCTAATGCTTGTGTTTGCTTAGGACCTAATTCATTGCCCACAGTGTAGAGTACCATTAGATCAAGCCTGTTGTTATTCTGATTTGTATACAAACCATAAAAAGTACTGCCTGTCCCAAACTCAAAACATCCCTGACACATTTCAGATGTGCAGTAATAAATCAGTTATTAGAACCTAAAAATATTGAACTCTCGATGTGCTCTGTGGAAGTGTTCATATAACTACAGATATTTAAGGCCCTGATTTTTTCATAAAAATGTAGCATGTAAAATGCCTACAGACCAGGTGACTGCAGATGTCAGTATCTACTTAGGCATGTTTTATGTGCAGTGACCTGACTTTGCAGGCTGTTGCAAAACCTGCCCATGCAGTTGAAGTTCAGTTGTGAATACAGTTTAAAATTCAGTTATCAAAGTTTAATATGACACAACTCTCTGGCAAAAGCAAACGTTATCTAAGCAGAGATGACAGCTGAGACAATTGAGACCTACCGTATTAAAAATTGTGCACTGTGGAGTACTTTCACATTCTGTACCTAGACAGTGTCATGATCATCTCAGCTTCATTTTGCTTTCTTTTTATTCCACATCTGAAATTCATTCTGAAGTACTAGGTATGCCTGTTTTGGGGATAAGTTTTAAGCCTTGGATAAAGCGTCCGCACTGACATAAGTTTCCCCTGTTAAAATATGCAGCGCACACTTATACAAGAATTCTATAGGGGGACTTGTGTATTTAGTTATCATCACATTGTGGTATGCCTTCCAAATGCCTTCGTATGGAATGTCAGTCTTCCTTGCCCACGGAATGCCACTTTAGGCATCTACACTGATTGCATGACAGCCCGGCACCACCAATTTTTTTTTTCCTTTAGCCTAGCTATGGATAACAATTAGGATACATGCAAGTGCCAAAGGGACCCTATTAGGAAAGCTAGGGGAGTCTGCTACATGTCTTCATTTGTGGTTTTCGTTGTTTTTTATCAGAGGCGCAAAATTGTACCTGCTGACAATTGCCTTGGCCTTTTTTCTGGCATAGACTGCTCTGCCTGGAGATGTGAGAAATCCTCGGTTCTGGCTTGACAACAAGGGCGTGGTGTGTTTTTGTGTTCCACTTGCCAGCTGATTTCTGGTTGAAATTGCCAGCTCAGTGTAGAGCCAATTTTTTATGGCTTCTACAGAAATAATGTTGTTGACTCGGGGTCCTGCTGTATCCTTATTTAGCACATAAATATATTACAGGCATTCTTAAAATCCTAATATCATTCTGGCAAAATAATTGACAGGCAAATGTAGTTAGTTGGGTGAGATACTGCTTGCAATATTCTAACCTTTCACAGGGAACAAGCAAATTTGCACAGCATCATAGCTTAACTAAGGGAATGAAAATTTCAGTGCTTTTAAACAACCATTTCCCCCCCATTAAAAGGCTTAAGAACCACAGACACAAAACAGATATTGCTTGCCAAACGTGCACGGAGTGGAGGTGCGGCATATAGCTGTGCTCTTGAGTCTTGGTAATGCTGAGTGGAATGCTGCTTTATGACTTCCTCATGCACTAACATAGACATAAAGTAACCACCTGCTTGTGCCTTCTGGCTTTGTTTGCAGTACCCCTGCCTGGATCACCCAGACAATTCCAGTGGGCCATGCCTGCCTGCAGAACTGACTCGAAAGAAATTTAGTTTCACTTTGTGAAGGAGGTTGGTAGGGATTAGTAGGCTTATTGGAGCCTGCAAGGTTCCAGCTTCTTTATTTTATTTTGCAGAATGACATCCAAATTGCTGTGGCACCGGCTACTGCGTTATGCCATATACCCTAGTGTTTTTCAACCTTGGGGTACTATTAAGGCTGCTAGACAGAAGAGTGAGGATAAAGAAAGCAGCATGATCCCATGTTTGCTCCGTCTTCTCACAAGTGTTCTCTCTGGCTACAAGGAAACTGCTGGGCAATACCTTGAAGCCTTTTCTGTTCCTAAGGCAACTTGTAACGTCCATCCATCCAAACCGTGGATTCTAATATTAGCTTATACACCAATGCTTCCCTTATGCTTTCTTGCTCCAGAGGAACTAAACACTGTGAGCACAGGTAGCCTCCCTCCTCCTTTATTAGGCCAATTAAGGAAGTCTGTATTAGACAGCAGGCAACCTTCTGGTGAATGGGAGGAAACAGGATTAAGAGAGGACAGGTGTCATTCAGAAAAGGAATAAAAATATAAAACTGTTCCTCACAAAAGGAAGAAACAGAGACAAAGGCAGGACAAGGTAAGACTGAGCATGCCTGTCATGGCATTAGGGGGCGCAACAGGAAGACGGCGTACGTCCACAAAGCAATTGTTAGGTGAGCTTCAACAACAACTGTTCAGAACCACCACGCATAGCTTCTGCCCACCTCTGGAGACGATAAGTGGTTTTGCTACATCTCTTCAACAGTTAATTACACAATTAAATCTATAATGGTTTAGTATTCTTTACTCCTGGTGAGAATATGCCTTGTTCTAAATTTAACATAAAATGCAAAATCCAGTTTTTCTAAACTTGTGCTTCTGCTTTCATTATGTAATTTCTAATTTCTTTTTATTAATTTAATTTCATGAATAATTTTACAACTTGTTTGTTTCAACAGGTTCCAATATCATTTGTGGACCGTGTCTATGGAGAATCTAAACTGGGAGGCAATGAAATTATCTCTTTCTTAAAAGGACTGTTGACTTTGTTTGCTACTACTTAAGTTTACTTTAGACAAATCTTTATTTAAAAGTAACATTTTCTTGCATTACGTGTCATTTTAATATATTCTATAGCAGAAGCTCACTAATTTGTCTACTGACCAAAACACTTATTTGCAAATTAGTGATAAAATGAACCAAAAATAAGAAAATATACAGATGTCTTCAGATGTAATATACAGTATTACAGAATATTCTTTTTCTAATTAAATGAACTAGTATATTTATGAACTGTTCAAAATTAATACATTGTAGTAGTTTGTTTGTTTTTTAACCCCAAAATCTTAATAAATGAGACCATGCTTAAATTCTGAACAATTAAATCTTGATTGAAAAATGGAATGATGCTTTTTTCCGTGTGGGCCAATTATGACGTATGCAGATTACCTAGATTCTACTGTGAGCAGGAAGATGCAGTGTATATAAAGTTTTGTTCTGGTAAACTGTTTTTGCTCTTACCTTATACTCTAGATTAATAATAAAATTCTCAGAAATAGACTTAGAAACAATTCATGAATAAATATAACTGACCTTTTCCACAAAACTTGGTTGCATGCGTACATTAGAGATGAATATTTTTTTCAATTGAGTTAAAAATGGTTTTAAAACCAGACGACAAAGGACAAAATAAGTACAATTTATAAGTTATCCTTGCTTTGTGGGTTTTCGATAGTTGGAGTTTATATAAAAGTTTGTGTCAATCAGTGTTCCTTATTTTTTCCCTTAGTAAATCAATATAAAGCATAGAAAAGTTCATTTCTACAAAACTGACTTCCATGGGAGCTGGAGAAAAAGGGACATCATGTAATATGATAACAAGACTGGGAAATTTAGGGGATTTCTTAATGCATATAAGCACAGGGATTTTTTTTCTTTGTAAACTTGCTACTAGATAGATATAGCTGAAACATCAGGGGTTTCTTTAAAACAGAAATACCAGATCTATAAATGTGTACTATTCTAGTTTTGTGTGATGGCTGATGTAGATCACTATCTCTTCTAGATTTTACGTGGTACAGTCAAGCGTCTGTTTGGTGGTAGGGAGAAAGCAGAGGATGCAGTCATTAGAAGACTATTAAATGCATATAAAAATATTATATCTGAACTACTTAAATTGTGTTCATACTTTACAGTCACATTCTTGTGTATCACATACGGTACTACTTAGTTCTGTGACCAGTATGCATGATACTAAAAATATATTCATTAAAAAGCCTAAATTCTGGGTGGAAGGGAAGCAACCCAGGAATCTAATAATGCATCAGCAAGTCTACTTAAATGCTGTTTGTACCCGTTCATTTAGTTTGGGATGTGAGACCACAGGAGTGAGTTTTAAAAAACAAAACAGCAGATACAAGTAGATCAATTAACATTTGGGATATTCACTCTGAACAATCCATGTGATTCATATAAGCAGTTTCTAACTAGAGTTCTAAGGCTGAGAGGCCTACCATCTGTTGGTGCCATTTTGGTTTTTGGTATCCTGCTGCTTCCTTAAAGTTACACAGATTGCAATGTTTTATTGAGTTTAGAAGTTTTGTAAGCATTCAAAGCAAATGCTTCACATTTACTTTACTTCTTTGTAGCTGCAGCTTTTTTAATTGGACCACAACTGGATTCGATTTTGCCATCCGTGTTGTGAAATTTTTGTACAGTAAAAGCTGTCTTAACCGGCACCTTACAAGCCGGCATGGCTCTATTAACCAGCATGCAAGCTTGTAAGGTAAAAGCGAAACTGCAAGTGTCCACTGTGGCACTTCCGGTTTCGCTAAGCCCCGACACCCCAGGGCAAAGCAGGCTGTATGGGCCCTGTCCTTCGGGTCCACGGGAGGGTCGGCAATGCGGCGGGAGAAGTGGCAAAGGCGCCTGCTCAGGCCTCTCAATTAACTGGCATATTTTGTTATCCAGCACCCCCCATTCCCCATGGGTACCAGATACCAAAGCTTTTGCTGTATATGACATTTCAAACAAATCATGTTTATATTCATATACTCTTAATTTAGTGCTGTCTAAAGTCTCTAGCACTGTATGGCACACACAATGGACCCTTTCATCTGCAGAGTCCTAATGAAGTCTTCAATGAACATGTCCCACCTGTGTACCTCATTTGCAATATTAGGGCATAAACAAAATCTAATTATTTCTGTATTTACTTATAGGTTTTAATATGTGCTCAAACGTTACCGTTGTTTCCATTTCAACTGTAAAAAAAAAAAAAATCAGCTAAACTTAGGATCACAAATACTTGCATATTTTCTGAGAATCACTATCTAAAAACCTGGCACAACACTGGAACATAAACAACTTTTATCAAAACAGGAAGAGCACACACCAACTGCTGCAGCTTCCTTAGCCTGACGAAGGGTTTTTGAACCCGAAAGCTTGCTTAATAACTATTCTCCAACCGTTTGGGTTGGTCTAATAAAAGATATCAAATTCACCCAAGGAACCTTGTCTGCCTATATCCTTAGACCAACACGGCTACAACCTAAACCTCTGCTTTTATCAAAACAAGGCATTTCTTACTTTGCAAAGAGTGCCACTGAAATTGTCAGGGAAATCTAGAAACCTAATCAAAGAAAAAGCCACAATACATCCCCACAGCACTGCAGAGTGGGTGGACAGCCAGAGGGTTCTTACTGAAATACCAGATCTTTACCAGATAGAAATTCAACTCCTGGCAAAAGGAGGTGTCCAAAGCTCCTTACATTCCAGAACAGATTCTTATTCCTGATCAGGGGTTAGATCCCACTGCAGCAACACTATTTCAGAGGCACGGGTTTTTGCTGAAGGGAAATAGGTGAAGGGAGCGTTGAAAGAGGCTCTTTGATCCACATGTATGGACTGAGTAGCCAAGGAGTAATGGGCTCCTTTTTAGCTCAAGGCTTAATGAGAGGTTGCAGAGTAGCTGTATTGTAGTGAGCCAGTGTCCTTTATATAATAAGCAAATTCTAGCCTTGCTCCCATAATGGAAAGCCCTGCACAAAGTTTGTTTGCTCAAACTTTATGTATAGAATAAATGCCACCAACTGTTGATCAGAAGACCCACTGCAGGTTACCAAGAAAAGCAGCTAGCCTTGTTTTGGTCTTAAAGCCAGTCAATTGTATCACCCTACATCTACTATATGCATTTAGACAAGGTTAGTTCTTTCATGTATTAGCACAAATAATGGTATGCTAGTAAACTTCTTTCCCCAAATACAGGACTGAAAATACTGAGATCTGAGGAAAAGAAGTTGTCTTTTCAGTGCCCGGGTTGGTTGATAATGAGAAAAGTCCACCAATTTTGATGAGACCTAGCTGCTGCCACCAACTAGAGTACTGAGGGCTCAAAATCTAACTTTGATGATGGAACTAAATAAGTTTGTAAAAGGGTTTATATGATACTATGCTGGCAATAGCATCAGACAGATTTGATAACCTTAGGGGATTCTTTCCAGGCCCAAGTTTCTCTTGGAGGCAAGCTGTAATAGGAGGAGGGAAATCCATCGCCTCATTTTGTATTTCTTTATGGCGTATGGAGAAGGCTTACACACTATTAAAAATTAAATGTTTTTCACTTTAACATTGTAGTGCTTGACTTACCCAAAAAATGATCCGAAAACTGAAGAACTAGTGACACAATGACAGGAAAACCTAGGGAGTAAAAGCTGAGCAAATGGAAAGGAAAGGAATTTTTAGCCAAAATCCAAAATAATGAGGGTTCAGTTGTGTGTGCTAACAAGCTTCTATATAATTTCTGTGAATAAGAAAATTTCTGGAATGAGAAAGTGAACGAACATGTTTGGAATGCTTGGCAAAAGCTAAGTGTCAGCTCACTGTGTACATCCTAGGAGCGATCAAGAACGAGCACTGCTGATACTTTTTTAAATAAATGAATCAAAAGCCAAACAAGGAATGAATAACCCCCATTTTGGTTGTAAAGGTTTTTCTTTTGTTTTTTAATATATTCCCTGAAAAGCATAAACTTCATGAATTTCATAGACATTAGGGCTGGAAGGGACCTCGTAAGATCATCAGGTCCAGCTCCCTGCTCCAGGGGTGGGAAGTGAGGTAGGGTCAAAGGATCCCAGCAAGATAAACGTCCAAATGTTTCTTGAAAGTGTCCAGAATAGGTGCTTGCACCACCTCTGGGGGAAGCCTGTTCCAGGCCTTGGGGGCTCGGACAGTAAAGAAGCTTTTCCTCGTGTCCAGCCCAAAACAGTCTTGCAGGAGTTTGTGACTGTTGGACCTTTTCATCCCCTGGGGTGCTCTGAACAGGTGTTCCTCCAGATCCTGATCCTGATGTAGAGGCTGCCACCATGTCACCCCTGAGCCTGCGCTTCTCCAGGCTGAAGAATCCCATAGCTCGCAGCCTCTTTTCATAAGGCCAGTTCTCTTGCCCTCTGATCATGTGTGGGGCTCTCCTCCGGACTCTTTTAGCTTCTCCATGTCCTTCCTAAAGTGTGGAGCCCAGAATTGGATGCAGTACTCCAGCTGTGGCCTCACCAAAGCCGAGTACAGCGGGAGGATGACACCCTGGGTCTCGCTTAGGATGCATCAGTAGATGCAAGCCAGAGTTTTGCTCGCTTTACCAGCGGCTGTATCACATTGGTGGCTCATATTCATCTTGTGGTCAATCGTGACCCCCAAGTCTCTTTAGGTCATAGTGCTAGCGAGTGTAGCACTGCCAAGCCTATAAATGTGATGTGGGTTTTTATTCCCGAGGTGGAGCACCTTGCATATTGAATGCCATATGCTTTCTCCATATTGAATGCCATCAGGTTTTCATCTGCCCACCTTGCAAGCCTTAGCCAGTCCGCTTTTGACACCAGTGTCCAGATCGTTTATGAAGACATTAAGGAGCACAGGTCCAAGAACAGAGCTTTTGGGGGACACCACTAGTCACCAAGTACCATGTTGATTCGGTTCCGTCAACTACCTCTCTCCAGGTCCAACCTTGGAGCCAGTTTCCCAGCCATCAGACTGAGGAGGAGTTGAGCCACAATTGCCTGATTTTTCCATGAGGACATCATGGGACAGCAGGTCAAAGGCTTTTTTAAAGTCCAAATATACAACATCAACCTCTTCTCTTTTGTCCAGGTGATAACGTCACCTGGTCATAGAAGGAAATGAGATTGGTGAAGCAAGACCTACCCGCATGAAACCCGTGCTGGCCAACCCTCAAAATGTTGCCTTCTGTTAGCCTGTCAGGAATGGTTTCTTTGATATTATTTTCCAAAATCTTTCCAGGGATTGATGTCAAACTGATTGGCCTGCAGTTTCCCAGGTCTTCTTTCCTCCCTTTCTTGAAGATGGGCACCACACTGGTCCTCTTCCAATCTTCAGGTACTTTGCCTAAGCACTACAAGTTCTTGAATATCCTCGCCCAGTGGCTGTGCTATGATGTCTGCCAGTTTCTTTAGCACTCTTAGGTGCGACCAGCTTATCTGGACCAGCTGATTTATGGGGGTCCAGCCTCTTAAGATGCTCCCTCACAAGACCCATGCCAATGGTGGGCATATATTCATCTCCACCCTGGTCATCCTGCTTCATGTTTGGCAGGGCCTTTGGGCTGGTGAAAAACCAACGCAGAGTAATCATTAAGCAGATTGGCTTTTTCCTGGGTGTCGGTAGTCAGCTGCCCCAGCTGGTTTAGCCGGGGTCCAATGTTGCCCTTGTTTTTCTTTCGACTCCCCACATATCTGAAAAAGGACTTTTTATTGTCCTTGATTTGTATAGCCATATGGGAGTTCAGATGCAGCCTTGGCTTTTCTAGTTTGCTCCCTGCAGGTGCAGACCAGTGCAGTATACTCCTCCTTAGTGGTGTTTCCTGTCTTCCATCCATTACATGCCTCTCTTTTTAGACGTAGGAGGTCCATAAGTTCCCTGTTGAGCCAAGGGAGTTGCTGAGCCCTTTTACTACCTTTCCTACAGGTGGGGATGGACTCCTCTCGTGCTTCTAGGATTGCTTCCTTAAGGAGCAACCACTCATCATGAACTCCCCTCACTGTGAAATCACGGCCTCTCAGGGCCACAAGAACAAGCCTCCTGAGCTTATGAAAGTCAGCTTTCCTAAAGTTGAGGATTACTGCATTGCTGGCTGACTTCCCAGCTTTGCAATGCATAGTGAAAGTGATCAGCTCATGGTCATTATCACCCAGCTTCCCTTCGATTCTTAGGTCACTAATTAAATTATCCCCTTTGGCCAGTACCAGGTCCAGCAGTGCCTTGTCTCTTGTTGGACCATAAACTTCTTGGGACAGGTAGAGCTCATCCACAAATGTAAGGAAGCTTTGTGACCAATCAGATTTGGCCGAGTGCTCATCCCATGAGATGTCCAAGTAGTTGAAGTCTCCCATGACAACCATGTACTGAGAGCGTGCAGCCTCGGCCAGTTCCCTGGCAAATTCTTGGTTAAGCACTTGTTCCTGGTTTGGAGGTCTGTAATAAACTCCTACCATTGCATCCCCTTCACTATGTTCCCTTCATATTCTAACCCAAAGGCTCTCCAGTCACCTTCGAGTGCCAATCTCAGCTTGTAGGGATGTGTAGCTCTCCTTCACATAGAAAGCTACACCCCCACCCCTTTTTTCAGCACAATCTCTCCTGTACAGGGTATAGCCATTTACACCAGTAGTCCAGTCATAGGAGGAGTCCCATCAGGTCTTCATGATCCCTATGAGATGGTAGTCATTTTTGTTTAGCAGAAGGACCAGTTACTCCTGTTTATTCCCCAAACTCCTAGCATTAGTATACAGGCAAGTAAGTGTGCTGTTGGAGGCCCTAGGCTTCCTTGTAGTCATGGAGAAGCTCTGTTCCTGGGCTGGGGTAAGAGTGAGCATCCTTGAACATCCTAACCAGCTGGTTTTGCAGTTGATGCTTGGTGAGCTTGCTCTGGTGGTTGTCCGCTCATCCCCTGGCACGCTTAGTTAAAGCCTGGTCAAGCAAGTCAGCCATTCTGGCTGAGAAGACCTTCTTCCCCAACGGAGTGAGGTGGAGCCATCTCTTCCCAACAGACCACTGCCTCTCTCTCCAAAAAGTGGACTGTGGTCATAGAAGCCGAAGCCTTCACCAGCACCGCAGTCTTCTGTTTACTGCCTCGATTCATCTCTCCCTCCCGTGCCCGTGACCCATAACCAGAAGGATTGAGGAAAAAAACACCTGCGCCTCCAACCCCCTGAGCCCCACTCCCAGAGGCCTGTAGCCACTCATGACCCAGCTGGGATTGCTCCAAGCCATGTCATTTGTGCTCACACGGATAAGGAGCATAGGGTAATGGTCGGAGGGCCAGATAAGTTTTGGGATCCTCTCAGCCACATCCCAGATACGGGCTCCCAGGAGGCAGCTGACCTCCCGGGCTAAGGGGTCGAAACAAGAAATCACTCCCTCCATCCTCCTCAGGAGGGAGTCACCCACAATATTATGCAGATAATATTTCTGCATGGAGGTTCTCTGGAAGCACACGCCAGTTGGCTCAATAAAACTCTGTCAGTGTTCAGTGGAACAAAAGCTTATCCCAGAAATAGCTAAAGGAGTTGCTAGAGGAATAACTTTGCCCTGCTTTTTTCCCCCTAAACAATTCTCCCCTAACTCTGCTCCTTCTCTGTTGACTACCTGCTTTCCAACAAGGCTTTTCCAGCTGTGTGGGGCTAGAGTAACCCTTGATCCTAGCATATCCACTGTACTGGAGGTCTGTAAGGTGTGTGATGACAAATCCTCTACTCCTGACCCTCTAGTCCCAAATACTCTGTGCCCTGCTGCACTGGATATGAATGTAAACTCTGAAACCCTCTATTCTGTCCGTCTTCCTCTTCCTTTGTGCAATGAAACACTAATTGCACTGCTAAGAACTGGAACAGACTTGGTTATAGTACACATTGGTAGCACGGTGGAAATCAATACTGCAATATATTAGTTAGAACTTTAACAGATGTACCTTTTTAAATGAAAGCTCTTATTTTTCAAAGACAGTGCCATGCATTCTCATTGTTACACTATTTACTGCAGGTTCTGAGTTCTCCCAGCTAGGGGAAAACATTTTTCATAATGGAAAAAGGATATGAAACTTACCTTGATGAACACTGTGCACCTGAAGGATCTGTCCTCAACACTTTTAAAAAAACCTCCTTTTTTGTGCAGACCAAAAAGGGGGCGTTTCAAGCTTTTCTTTTTCCTACAATGTTAGTGTGAAAGTACTGCTGTGTGTGTACAGGAATCTCTGTTAATGCCTGGCCAGGCTGTAAGGACTGCAAGTCAAACTCAGTCCTGGGTGAATCACTTTAAGGCAGGTAATGTTATGCTAGGGATAGATGTAGCTGGACATATTTAACTGAGAGAGAAAGGCAGTGCCCCCATCTTTGTAGCAGTACAGCTCCCCTCCCCCCAAACAGATGATTGGTTCCTTCCAGAAGCAGGCAGGCAGGCAGCCTCCTGGAATGAGAGCTGATGACTATAAAATGCAGCGCCTATAGGTCTGTGCAACTGCAGCATGGAGGGTAGGTGGAAGAAATACCTGAATTTTCCTTATGACTTGCACAGTGGTCTCAGTCATGCCAATCTATGGAAACCTTTAAGCATGTGCTTAACTTTAAGCTTGTGAGTAGGTCCAGTGAACTAGCAAGGACTAGTGATGCTTGTAGTTAACGCATGTAATTGTATCACCAAATTGGGGCAGAGTGCCCAGCACAATATATGTTCAGGAAGACCCTAGAGCTGGGTTATCTGCTCAAATAATCAGAGTTAGATATATGTGCATTTTTTGAGATTCAGTTCCTTAAGTGTTGGTGCAAAAGTTCAAATTGATTTTGACCAGCTCTGTCTTCAAGCCTCCTTCATCTCCCCATGTCCCTAGAACATTAAACAGCTCTGTGATTGTTTTTGTTAATGTAACCTCAACTATACAGCAAGTATGAAAAATGCAATGTGTAAGTAATTAGAAGGGTACTGTAAAGATTCCAGAAATTACTAGCTTTATAATTATTTAAACATATAAGCAAAGCATAATTATTACAGTTATTCTCAGCCAAGGTGCAACAGCATCCTGGGGTGCCATACAGTCCTTTCAAGGGTGCCACAGGGTGCCACACAATGTTAGCACTGTTAGATGTGCAAACATGATTCACTAGGTAAGCCCAGGGATTTCAAGTACTGTTAAAAACGTTCTGCCCTGTTGTGGTCTTTCTGAGTTCTTTGCAACAGAATAATAGCGGAAATGAAGGAAAGCTAAGAGCTGGTATTTTCCAACGGGTGCCTTGATTCTGTTTAAATAGGTTGAGAACTGCTGTTGTCTCAGAGATGTGGAAAGCCCTGTGAATTTCAAGACCCTGAGATTTTTTTAAACGTGTCAGGCAAACAAACTTAAACTGGGCATGTGTGTGCAAATGCCTAGATCATATCCACATGCTAGTGCATGCTAAACATTCCCAGCTTCAGTGACTGCATGTGAAACTAATATAGCTTAAATATCAGACATCTCTTTTTTTTTTTCTTTTTTTTTTTTAACGAAAAGTACTATCCAAGCTCCAAGCAGTGCATTTAGATGTTGCAGAACTTGCAAGATATTTTTTCTGCCTGCTGCCTTCATAAATCCTTAAGTTTGGCTAACAATTGCCATTACCATTTTAAGTTTAGAATCATTCAGAATAATCAATCATGTTAACTTCAATTCAGAATTCATGAGTAACAATCCCCTTTTTGACATACAAAATTGCTTAATTTAATTATGCAAATTCCTATCAAAATTATATCCTGACATTATTTGATGCCTTACCATAAAGTCCACAATAAAATGCTTCTATAGGAACTTTAATCATTGTGGACAGTGTATAGAGAAATTGTCTATTTCCTCTCTACTCTGACTTCCTCTGCATTAGTCTCAGATGCTAAATGTTGATCTTTGAACATTATACTCTTGGACTTCAAAATGCAGTACCATATACAAATATAGCTGTATCATCATAGTTTCAATGTGTCTAATCTTTTTCAATCTGTCTCTAAAATATTCAAGCTTCAGGTACATCTAATTTGTCAGTATATGCATGGTGACTCATCTGATGGACTATCTAGAAATTCCAATCCCAAACTACATAACTACAATGAAGTTAGTAGTGCCTCATCAAAAATGTAGCTGTTGAGTCTATCGAGGCTCCTGGTAGAAACCGAGTGAAATCCTGGTACTGTTGAAATCAGTGGATTACCACTGACTTCAATAGGGCCAGGATTTCATCTGCTATGAAATGTTTTGGATTCCAGAGCTGTAGAGGAATCTCTACACTGGACAGTGGATATACAAAAAGGAAAGTAGGTTACTTCACTTAATTCTTGTTCTTTGAAAGTACAGGCTCCAAAGTGCCAGGCTGTAGATGACATGATTGGGGCAAGAAATCAGGGAATCTTTTCACACTCAGAGCTGGCAGTTCTTGTGTTCAATGAGCCTGTGTTCAATGAACCATCTGTGTTCCCTATGTCTCTTTGGTCGATCAGAATAGCTAAGAACCACTACTCAAATGTGGTGGATTCGCTTAACTTCTTCATCTATACTTATTGTTAGTTTGAAAATCAGTATTGGAGGAAGTGGGGAGGAACGTAATTCCAACCTTGTGTTCAACGCAACTTAATGAAGCAGCAGGACCATGGTGGCAAAGACTATCACAGGATAGTTTGTCCCACAAGGTAGCAGTTGATCCCAGAGTCAGTGCCACAAGTTGGCATTGGTCACAGCTCACATGCATCATGAGCACCCATGTGTTTACTTTATCATAGATATTTGGCTCATGAAAGTCTTTTCTCAGAAACAAGGTGAACCTTGCCTTTGGGAATTTTATGTAGACAAAATCACGCTTGGGAACTTGAGGTTTCATAGTTTCATAGTTTCATAGTTTTAGGGTCGGAAGGGACCTAATAGATCTTCTAGCCCGACCCCCCGCCAGGGCGGGAGAACAACAAAAGAACCCTAAAAACAAAAAACGGGACTCAAATGAGTCCAGCCAGGTAGGTATCCAGCCTCTTCTTAAAGATCCCCAGGGTAGGGGCCAGCACCACCTCCCTTGGAAGTTGGTTCCAGCTCCTAGCCGCCCTAACTGTGAAGTAGTTTTTTCGGATGTCCAATCTGTACCTCCTCTCCATCAACTTGTGCCCATTACTCCTTGTTATGCCAGCGGGGGCTAGGGGAAACAGCGTCTCCCCCAAACCCTTCTGGTTCCCCCTAGTGAGTTTATAGACGGTCACC
Source organism: Alligator sinensis (assembly GCF_000455745.1). Classification (NCBI taxonomy): domain Eukaryota; kingdom Metazoa; phylum Chordata; order Crocodylia; family Alligatoridae; genus Alligator; species Alligator sinensis. Next base: position 1,350,217 of record NW_005841895.1, on the reverse strand, counting down.
AGGTCCCCCCTCAGCCTTCTCTTGTGGAGGCTGAATAGGTTCAGGTCCCGCAGTCTCTCACTGTAGGGTCTGCCCTGTTGTCCCCGGATCATGCGGGTGGCCCTCCTCTGGACCCTCTCCATGTTGTCCACATCCCTCCTGAAATGGGGCGCACAGAACTGGACACAATACTCCAGCTGCGGCCTGACCAGCGTCGCATAGAGGGGGAGGATCACCTCCCTGGCTCTACTCGAGATGCACCTGTGGATGCACGACAAGGTCCGGTTAGCCCTGCCAACCATGACCTCGCATTGTCGGCCCATGTTCATCTTGGAGTCAATAATGACACCAAGATCCCTTTCCGCCTCCGTGCTCTCAAGTAGGGAGTTCCCCATCGTATAAGTGTGCTGCTGGTTCCTACTACCCAAGTGCAGCACCCTGCACTTGTCCGTATTGAAACACATCCTGTTCCTGTTTGCCCACCCCTGTAACCTATCCAGATCCTTCTGCAATCTCTCTCTCCCTGCTAGCGTGCTCACCTCCCCCCAAATTTTGGTGTCATCAGCGAATTTAAACAGGTTGCTTTCCACCCCAACATCAAGATCGCTGATGAAGAAATTGAACAGCGCAGGCCCCAGGACCGAGCCCTGGGGGACTCCACTACCCACCTCCCCCCAAGTCGAGTATGATCCATCCACCACCACCCTCTGAGTGCGACCCTTCAGCCAATCTGCAATCCATCTGACTGTGTAGGCATCTATGCCACAGTCGCCTAGTTTATTAATTAGGATGGGGTGAGAGACAGTGTCAAAGGCCTTGCTGAAGTCCAGAAAGACTACATCCACCGCGACACCTGCGTCCATGGCCTTTGTGACCTGATCATAAAAGGCAATCAGGTTGGTCTGACATGATCTCCCCCTAATAAATCCATGCTGATTGCCCCTGAGCATCATTTCTGATGCCGGCCCATCACAAATGTGCTCCTTGATGATCTTCTCAAAGAGTTTCCCCAGGATTGAGGTAAGACTGACGGGCCTATAGTTGCCCGGGTCCTCCCTTTTCCCTTTCTTGATGGGGACCACATTAGCTACCTTCCAATCGTCTGGCACCTGGCCCAAGCACCACAATCGCTCGTAGAGCCGTGCCAGGGGCCCTGCAATAACCCCAGCTAGCTCCCTCAGCACCCTGGGGTGGAGAGCATCCGGACCCGCTGACGTGAACGCGTCCAGCCCCTCCAGAAGCTCTCTAACCCGGTCCTCCCCAACCTGAGGTCTGAAGGCGATCCCCTCGCGTCCGGCTTCTATCACAGCAGGGAAGTCCCGGTCCCTGCACAAGAAAACGGAGGTGAAGAATTGGTTAAAGAGGTTCTTTGGGAAGTAATGTAAAGATCATATGACAAACATCTAATCTTAAAATGCTTTGCTTCAACAGAGGAAGAGGAAATAAGGACTAAGAGTGGGAGCATGATTATTTACATCATTGGTCCCAGCTGTCTTTGTACTACTACTGTGCAACTCTGATGGCATATTTATGAAGAAGAGACCACAATATACCTTACCAACCAGTGTAGTCCATGTTATGACTGAAAAAGAGAGCACTCCTCCACAATCCAGCTTCTCATTCCATTTGATCTTGCAAGGAAGCATAATTGTGTGCTAGTGGAATGGCTGATCCTGTCAAAATAATTACATTATCAGTTTGGCACTATGACTTCAATGCAGGATCTGAGGGCAGAGGTGAAAGAGAAAATCTGTTTATTAGAGAAATGATAAATAATTAAGCCAGTGACATTAGGCTTTAAATTATACTGTTTTAAAATGATTAATTAAAAAGATTTGCACTGAATAAATTCAGTGTGAATGGACTGTATCTGAAAGGTGCTAGATAGACAAGGGGAAACCATGATTCAGTTAATGACAATACAAACTTTCTTTTCTGTTCAGGATCAGCCATCTCCAAGATTGAGAGGCCAGTTAAATTCCTATGCATTTAACCCATAGCTTCTAATAGTTCTCTAATAACCTAGAGTCTCTCTCTAATAACCCATAGTAACCCATAGTCTCTAATACAGACTAATAGTTGTGATGTCCAGTAGGAAATGGATGGAGATTGAGGCTATAAAACAGCCTTTAGAGGATGATATGGATGGAATAGTAACTTAAGAAGAAGTGACCAAGATCTCATCTGGTGTCCCATGAACGAAAGGTAATATTTTCAAAAGTGCCCAAGTTACTTTTGAAAAATACCTAAGTTAGGAACTTAACTCTTCTTTCAAATGTAACTTGGATGCTAAGCCCCATAGAAAGTAACTTTTTATCCAATTTTTCAATGTGAAACTTGCTTTGACTTAGCACTTGACATCATAGGTACAGACTTTTACTTTTACCTAAGATGATGCCCTCCCGCTGGTGGCTGGAGCAGAGCTGAGTGATGCCTGTGAGGGTGTGGGGACAGATGCAGGCTGCCCGCTGCAGGCTTGGAGCTCCCCCTCCTGCTGCCCTCCTCCCAGGAGCTCCGCACCAACTGCACCACCATGGTGAGTTGCCCCCTGCTGACCACAGCAGCAGCGGGGGGGCACAACTCCACGCTGCTGCACCCACTGTTGTCAGACAAGCAGGGGCCACCTTGCCATAGCGATGAAATCGGTGCAGAAATGCCAGGGGAAAGGCAGTGGGGCAGGAAGCCCTAAGCCTGCAGCTGGCAACAGGGCAGGGAGCAGACAGCCTGCATCTGCATCCACCCCTGCCCTGTGCACAAATCTGGGGGGCATGAACCCCCACCATTCCTCCCTCCCTGGGAGTGTGTGCAGCAGCAGGGAGCCCTGCCCTGTCCCTGGGCCCCATATACCAGCCTGCCTGGGCAGTGTACCCAGGCCCAACTCCTGCTCTACTCCCTTTCTCACCATGGGGGCCTCAATCTGTGTCCCCTCCCTCCCCACCCACACACACAGACTTACCTGTAGGCAGCCGGTGGAGCGGCTCTCCACCGCTGCCTGAGGCTGTATTCCCAGGTCACGTGCATGTATGCACACGTGCATGTGATGCCCCCTGCGTCCTGCTCCCCGCAGTTCCTTGCAGGCTGGAACTCTGGATCCCTGCATGATACTGGGAGTCTGGGACAAATGCCAGCCTGGAGTCATGCAGCTTGGGACCAGTTCCCATTTTGGGACTGTCCCAGTCCTGCCCAATTAGGGACAGGGTGGTCACCCTACCCTCTTCCCAAGGCCTCGGGCCCCAACATACCTGGCGCCTATGCTTGACATATTAAGCCTTATTAAGATTAACGATTGTCTATGGATTTAAAAGGCACAGAAGCCCTAAAGTCTGCCATTTTGGACTTTTAGGGATACCTGTTTGCGAGAGAGCTGGCCTCTATTTTTTGTTGGCCTGCATGGGATGCACCTTAAACTGGCTGGAGACTGAAGCTGGTGCATAAAGCAACAGCTGTTACAAAATACAGCACCTCCTTGTGAGCACCTGGCATGTTTATTGTGGGATCTACACTGACTGTTCATTGATCTAAATAGACGAATTGCATGTGTCCCTATCTGACGGACTGCCTTTCTTGTCAGGCCATAATGCCATTGCTGTGGTCATAAGGGGCACCTGAGCTGGTATTCTTCATTATAAAAGAAAGGGGAAAATGGTGAGAAGTTCTCTGAGTCCCTGGTCCTTGATCTGAAAGAGTGAATGTGGTGACTTTCTGACTACACTGCCAAAGACAGCTGCATGAGAGATGTTTTAAACATGGCTGAAGGGATGGTCCCGCTATAATGAAGGAACCAGGTAGGCTGATTGACTGGATAAGTTCCTGTGAAACCAATTATTTTAATTCTTATTGTAACTGCATTTATCATATAATTAATGTTAGGTGCTGAAAGCCTTGGGGTAGGCATTTTATTATTTTTAATCTAGGGGGAGAATAAATATTGCACCGTTATTAAACCAGCGCACTTTTTATAATCTTTGACTAGGTTGGTAGAACATCACACCTTTAGTTAAGCTCATGTGACTTCTGTGTTTTGACAAGTCCTGACTAAACAGCTTTTCTGGTCTGTTACTCAACTTTCAGTTTCTTTGTGATGCTATAATTTCATTGTTCTCTGGTCCTCACCTCAGTTTCCAACAGGGGACAACATCTGTTTTCTTCATGTAAAAAGCAAGCAGAGGAAAAATGTTTGTCAACTTTGCTGTTTTGCCTTACAAAGTGTCAAAAATGGAGAGATGGCCTTTCTACTTCTCCTTCTCCCATCTTTGCAGGTCATCTTAAACACCATTACTCATGTTCCCAATCATGTTGCAACCTTAGTGTCAACCTTGACTCCTCCTTCCTTCTGTTCCACCTTGCTAAGCATTTGACCCACTGTTTCTATCACTGAAGTTAGGAGGAAAACTCCAACTGAATTCAATGGAAGCAAGACCAGCTCTCTCATGTGTTATTTCTTATACAATATTACAAAAATTCAGCCTTTGCTCTTTGCTGCAACTATCAAAGCTTAAGCTCAAGACCTGGCAATCTCTTCCATTGACAGTAATGCCAACTGTCGCAAAACCATTCTGAGACAGAATGTCAAAGTCAAAATAATTCCGACTTGCGATCTCCTGATCCAGCCCTCACCAGCTGGGAAAATCCAGACATTTAAGTGT
>NW_005841895.1:1344381-1345561 GCF_000455745.1 Alligator sinensis | reverse complement strand
GGGAGAGGGAAGGGACTGGGAGGAGATCGAGGCCCCCACGGTGAGGGAGGGAGTGGGGCAGAAGCAGGGGTAGGGGTGAATGGGACCCTGGGGCAGGGGTGGGCTGTCCAGAGGCGTGGGGAAGAGGCACAGCTCACAGCAGCAATGCACATCCCTGGGGAATGCACGGGGGCATGTGTCCCCCGCAGGGCAGAGACGGGCTGGGGCTCTGCACCCTGCTGCCTTGGCCCAGGAGCTCAGCCACACAACCCCAGTGCAGGCAGGGGACATGGGGAGCGTTGACCACGTCACATCCCCTGCCTGCCCGGCAGCAGGAGGCACACTAGGGTCGCACAGCTGAGCTCCTGGGGCAAGGCAGCAGGGCACAGAGCCCCAGCCCGCCTCTGCCCCGCAGGGGACACATGCCCCCATTCCTCCCCCAGGGGCGTGAGCTGCTGCAGGAAGCTGCGCCCTGCCTCATGCCTCTGGGCGATCTGCCTGACCCCAGGGCCCCATTCACCCCCATCCCACTCCCTCCTTCACCACAGGGGCCTCCATCTCCCCGCTGTAGCTTCCCTCCCCCCTTCCCTCCACTTAGCAGCTAAGTGTTGTCTGTCTCTGTTCCTTACTCCCAAGCCAGAGCCCACTCAGCCCTGCCACTGCTTCTCACTCCTGACCCACAGTACCCCACATCCTGCCAGGGTATGTGGGGGACCCTCCCTCCCTCCCAATTCCAAACCCCACACACAGCCCTCACAGATAACCCCCCACCACACACACACATTTAAAAAATAGCATCTCATGATTTACGTGCCAATCTCTTTGAGTTTATCTCATGATTTTTGGCACAGTAGGGTTGGCAATACTGCATTTATCCCCTTCCCAAGCTTTTCTCTGTACTGCTTCCATTGATCCTAATTCTGGGTTGTGTGCAGTGGGATGAAGGAGGTGGAAAAAAGTGTCTCCAGCTGGAATGTCCATAGTATAGGTGCATATGGAGGACAGGGAAGAGATAACTGAATGTTTGCCCTCCAGATGTTCTGAGCTGCCAGAGTGGCCTGCAGGTGACTAGGGGAAACTCAACAGTAGTTAGAGAAGGCTCAGGGCTGGTAGCCATACCCAAAAATAGAAGTGATGCAAATATGACTTCAAGCCTCGAAAGCTCATGTCTCCTGGGTCACAACTCTAGAGAAGCACAGCT
>NW_005841895.1:1341611-1344350 GCF_000455745.1 Alligator sinensis | reverse complement strand
ACTCTTTCCTTCATACACACTTGCATTTTCATATTACCATTAATATGAGGAACAGCTTCCTTTAAAGCATTTGTAAAATCTTACCTCTGCTTTCCATTGCTTCCTCCTTTGTTTCATGAATCTTGCTCCTCTTCAGTTCACACAGCTCTCCCTGTATGCTTTTCTGAAACAAACGTGCCTTCAGACTGCAAGCTCTGTGGTCCAGGAACTTTCCGTTTTTTTCATGTTTTTATTATGCATTTTACTTGCTATAAAAGCTGTATCCATTGGCAGTGCTACATAAATAATTACTAATGCTGATTCTAAGAAAGTTTCTGAAAATCAGAATTTACAAAGCTTTCCTCTTTTGGTGCTCTCATACTTTCTTTGATACTCTCACAGATTTTTTTCTTCATTTTTTTTTCCATGTGGTAGGAATACCATTCAAAATTCCTGGAAAGAGAAGTGTTACTATTATACTTTAAGGAATGACTTCAACTGACAAATAAAAGAATAGCCATTTATATGTTACATGTAATAATCTCCCTACATAGTTCCTAAGCGTAATGGCACATAACGTAATTAGTTTACTGATACATCCCTCTCAGCCCTCCAGTTTCTAAATGCACCCAAATACCCCGAGGATTGTCTCAAATCTAAATTAATGCTTGGTGACTTCAATTGCATTTATCTGTAACTACTATTCATTTTCTTCAGTTAGGTATTTTTCTGTTCAATGTAAATCATCACCATTACTTAGGAGCATCTGCTCAGAACAGGTAGCTGCCATAGAGGTTATTCTTCTACCACAGTCCTCTCTGATAGCCAATCTAATGTAAAGTTGTTGTTTTTTTCTTTTGGGGGTGAGGGGAAAGACTGTGTGAATAGTAATACTGTATTAAATGTGTTGCAGACAGCAAACCACTACTAAGATTGTAATTGGCTGTAAAAGGAGAACCAAAATTTTAACCAGCTAGAGCCAAGTTAGGAAAATAATAGCATCTGTTGTATTGCAATATCAGCAAGTAATAGCCAAAATGGGATCAAGTATAAAAGTAAGAGAAAAAAAAAAAAGAGGGAAAATGTAAAGGTCATAAAGCTTCTGTAGATCTGTTTTTCTTTTTACATACAGATATCAAATTAACTTAAGTGGACGTGAAGTTTCATAGATTTCATAGACATTATGGCTAGAAAGGACCTTGGAAGATCGAGTCCAGCCCCCGGCCCCAGTTACCTGTTTAGCATCTAACTGATCTTGATTGATCTACATTTATCATAAATACTGTTCATCATATTTCCTTATAGTGCACTATAAAAACACATACTCTTGCAAAGCAAACTAAAGTTATGTAAAAGTCAAAACACTGTTTTACTTTGTTTAAAAGTTGCAAAAGCTTTGCCAGGTTGCACGTGATTGAGACCAACTCAACCTCACCTTTCTAGAAGCCCGACGGCAGTAAACAGCATGAACAAATTTGTTGGTACAAATAAGTCCTGTGTGTTTTCGTTCAGTTATAAAGGAAATACTTTTAATGACTTACTATTTCTTATGTTCACTAAAGTGAATTTACTGTGAAAATGCAAGTTTAAATTCTGGAATGATTTGCAGTCATTGACAGAGTAACTGCTAATATCTAAAAAAAAAAAAAAGTCTTAACCAAGATAAAGTTTGTAGTATTTACTACCTACCTATCTCAACATGAACATAACAACTCTTTGTGCAAAGCTTCCTCTCTTCCTCTCCTTCCCTGTCCTTTATATTGAAATGGCTTTATTCCTTTTCATTTAGTACCCCACGTCTTTTAGAAGTCCGTCCATAGCATCTGACAAAGTTGGCTGCATCCTACGAAAGCTCACGCCTCCTTGAACGAGTCAGGAACCACCTCGCCCCGCGTCAGCATTTGCAAAATCGAAGGCATTTAAAAAAATACGGGACCTAACATTCGTGAAGCACAAGTAACTTCTGGCAAGTGTTTCTACATTTTCAATGATTCAAAGAACTTGTCGGGTCGTTCCCTTGGGGTCGGAGGGCTTCGGGAAACGGGCATCCCCCGCCACGTGGTGCGCGGGGCAGACCAAGCTGTGCTGCCTTGTGAAAGCGTGCCAGCACTTTGAAACGAATGGAGGCCTTTCGTCCCTTGCGACCTGGCCCGTAGCTTTGGGCCCCAGTGCTGAGGGAGGGAGGGCAGGCCAGGCGCTACGGCTCTGAAATAACACCCTATCTTTGTGGCCCTGCAAGGACTCCTGACTGTCCCTCCTCCCTCGCGCCTTGTGAGGGACGAGCCACACTTGGGCTCCCCACGTGCTGCGCGCTGGAACCCAGCCCGGGGCCTCGAGCGGGTAGCGGGTGTGAGGACGGCCCCGCCCTTCGCCTGCGCGCGCACACCAGCGCCCCCCAACCAGCGCCCCGGCACGAGAGTGCGCGCTCCGCCGGGGTCACGTGGGGCGTCACGTGGCCCATGTGCGCCGGGCTCGTGCTCCCGCCCCGGAGCAAGGGGCCCCTTTCTGCGCGCTGGAACCCAGCCCGGGGCCTCGAGCGGGTAGCGGGTGTGAGGACGGCCCCGCCCTTCGCCTGCGCGCGCACACCAGCGCCCCCCAACCAGCGCCCCGGCACGAGAGTGCGCGCTCCGCCGGGGTCACGTGGGGCGTCACGTGGCCCATGTGCGCCGGGCTCGTGCTCCCGCCCCGGAGCAAGGGGCCCCTTTGGGCAGGATGTAGTCCCGGCCGCGGCGGAGGGATAAGCGCGAGGCGCCAACTCCC
>NW_005841895.1:1333644-1340822 GCF_000455745.1 Alligator sinensis | reverse complement strand
CAGCCGGCCACCCCCTCCATCCCGGGCTGCACCTCCTGCAGCCCATTGCTCAGACAAAGGCAGGGGAAATAAAGCCCCGCGATGCTGCTTTCTGTCTCTGCCGCTGCAGGGTCTCCCCCATGCCCCCCTTCAGATTGCCTCAGGTGATGCTTGCAGGCGCTGTGGCTTTGCAAGAATAAATGCACCTAAGTGTGTGGTCCCTTTTTTTCTTTTTCTTTTTTTCTTTCTTTTCTCCTCCCCCCCTGTTTCTTTGCATTCAATCTGTATTGTTGCTTCTGGTATCTGGCCATGGAAGAAAAATACCAGCCCCCACCCAAAATGCACCGCAGCCAAGTCGGTGGCGAGGAGAGATGAGGGTTGGAGTCAGTAGGGGGCGCGTTCTCTACACCGGGTAAGGCTGCTGCAGAGAGGGGGAAGGGCCCCAGATGCACAGAGAGGAGCTGCCACACAGCGCCTTCTACAGACCTGGGAAAACGGGCCTGGCCCTGAACGCTCAGTTGCTCTTATGAGCTGACAACAGCCTGGCGCAGGGTTTAGCAAGTGGAGCAGTGATTTAAAAAATCTGATCACTTCATTTTTTGTTTTCTTTTTTTGAAATTGCAGAGGCCAAGCGTGTTCTTGGCATCGCACCTGAGTTTCCCTTGCCATCCTTGGTATTGCTTCCTACTTAATACTTTCATTCAGTTCGTAGGGGTGCGTTGACTGCCCACTTGACTCAACTGTTAGCACTCCTGAAGTTGACAAAATACTTGTATTCAGAACTTGTACAGATGAAATGGGGAATTCGAGAGAACAAGAGCATGTGCAGGATTTCTGCCCCTTTACCAGGCTTGCGTACTGAACTCCATCGAGAATGTAGTAATTGTATAAAAACTTGATCATGGCTTGTGGTGCCATCTGCTTTATAAACTTTGCATGGCTTTTTCACACATTCTGAATGCATGGCAGTAGCAATGTAGAAACTTTAACAATATGGTGTGTTACTCGAGCGCTGAATGCTTTATCTGTAGACCGACTAGGCAACATGCTGGTTGGACTCTTGGAATTCACTAAAGTTTTGATTCCTCCCCGCCCAACTTGGTAATTAAACTTTTTGACAAAGGCATAAGAACAAGGTTTTGAATATTTTAGGGGAAACTATGACACATGATGCTTCACTTTCAACTGAATATTGAGTATTTTGTTTTTTGTAGAGGAAAATATGCACTTGAGGAAAAAGGATGAGACGTTGTCGCCACATGTGCAACAGAGCATGACCTATGTTATTCAGTAAGAATGAATTTACCTGGCTGCTTGGTAGCAGTAACCTGTATTACGTGCAGGCAGCCTGCATTCAGTTTCCTGTTCCTGGGTCTCAGCTGAACCATCTGGAAAAACTGAACTTTCACTCCAGGAGGATTGTAATAGTAACAGCCAAGAGGATTCACTGGCAGTTACCTTCCTTCCAGATGAGGAAAATGGGCCGTCTCCTCAAAATTGGTTATCGCTTTTAATGCAAAACAAAAAGATCAATTAATGATCTGCACTATTCTTGATATATATTTACAGATGTTAGACAGTGATTTGGTATTAACATCCCTGTAGTGAAGTCTCAGAGTATTAAAAGAAATGACAGATGAGAAATATACTCTGTTGCTACTAAAAATTGCCACTTGAGGCTGATTCATTGTAACATGGTTGTTAAATCTTTGTTGAAGATGCTTTTAGTGCACACTAAGATAAACCTCAATCAGAACAGAAGAGGTGTTATTTTTGATGCACAGTTAACATATATCTATTCTTGAATATTAAGTAGAATGTTAAAATGTGCAAGGAAAACTGACAGTTGGCTTTTATTAGACATACAGGTTATGAATATAATATAGTGCTCGGTTTTTTGGTGAGAGTTTTGCTACTTCGGATTTACTTTGGAAAGCGTGCAGTACAGAGGTAAAATATAGCAGGTCATGAGTTCAGAACTAAAATTGCTAGGAAGATTCTGTAATCTTCAGTGAGAGACTAAGAAGCTTCTCAGTATGTGTAATACACTACCATTTATCAGAAGATGTCCCTTGGCATTTCTGAATTTGGTATTATCCATTTCCAAGGATGCCTTAAAACACTTTAAGCAAACAAATAATTGAAGGACCTTCAGCTAAACAATTTGTTAACTATGTACTTTCTGAAATGGACTCTCTGGGTTATGAATTGACTCTTAAATTAGAAATTCAGTCAGCTTTAACCCTTCTAAATAAGTGCTGGTATAAGCCCACTTGATAAGGTAAGTTGTGCTTCCCATCATGCTAGCCTGAATAATGGATAGTTGTTCCCTCCAGTTTTAGCTTTCCATAGTCATTGAAAATATTGAAACTGACTATTAAAATGTCTATAAAGCAGTGTTTCTGAAATGCGTAACCATGTCTCAGCAACATGGGGTTGTCAGATTAGAAGAGTGCATAACAAATCTAAAATGTACATTTTATTACTTCAGTGGTGAAGGTGGCAGCTGGCTTGGTTGGTACAAAGGAAAAAATGGAGTAAATATTTGGTCAGGAGAAGACATGAGAGTTTAGGAGTTCTGACATGCCTATTTTGGGAGATGGTATATGAGTGGTTTTCAGCCTTTTTAGACTTGGGGCACCCTTTGGAAAATGCCAGCTCTTTGTTTTCACTCATTTTTTGACTTTGGAAAAATAACAGCAACTTATCTTGCAAAGAACTCAGAAAGACCACAGTAAGTCAAAGTGTTTTTAACACTATGGATTCCTATTTTAAATTCCTGGGCTTATCTTGTGAATCATACACCTACCAGTGCTAACATTGTGTGGCACCCCTGAAAGCATCTCAAAGCACCCTGATAAAGAATCACTGCTGTAAATTAACAAGTCTTTGTCCTCTTGGAGGCTCAGATCAAGTGTAGAGTGGGCAGACTGGCAGTATGCAAGCATCAAGTAAGCAGATCTGGTCTGCATTTTATAGAGGTGAAGCTAATTTCCCCACTTAAATATTTGTGAAATCAGATTTAGAGAAGGAACAACATTGAGGTTAAGCATACTGAGATTAAACCATTATTATCTTCACCAAGATCTGAAATCTTTAGAACTTTAATTCAGATGCCAAAAGAGAAATCTAGTAAATAACTATGCTGCTTACAGTTGTTAAAACAAAACCGTGCTTTACTGGAAGAAGCAGTGCGTTAGTTTGACCCGGCTCCACAGCATCTGCATAAACCAAGCGCTTAGACCAATTATTAGACCAGTCTAATACCTGATTGAATCAGCTTTAGCTAAAAGCACCAAAAAGCCCACTAAAGCACTTGATCTATACAGACATCAGGTGAGCTGGGTCCAACTAACGCGCTGCCTCTTCCGGGCATGCAGTGGGCTTGGTGTGGGAGGGCACTGAGTTTAAAGTAAAGCACCATTTGTTTTTGGTTTTGTTTTTTTAAGATCTGCAAGAAGCCTATCTGACTCTTAAAAATGTGCTCAGTTGGTAGTCACTGGCCTTAGGATACTTGAGCCCCATCCTGATGGGTGGATAGCAGATAGTTGGTACTCCCCACCCCTTCCAATTTTTAGCGTGGTTGGGATGGTTTTTCAGTGATGCTGTACTCTGAATGCTCATTAAGATTCAGCTAACATGCTGATTTGAAAGAGTTAGCAGGCCTTGTTGGACTGCATCTAAACAAGCATTCAGAATCCTTTTCAGTCATGTTAACCTGAGCCTGATCTACACTCTTCACTAGGGTGTATGTTTTTTTTTTACACTGTTATAATTACATTTATTATATAATCATGCAGTCCTAGTGTGGATGTAGTACCTATATACCTGTATACTTGCATTGGAACAGCTTTCCAATGTATGGGGGGAAAAGAATAAGCTGAAGCAGTACAAGCATGCTTACACAGGTATATTATAGTTGTCAATGCTAGGTGGGATGTACCTAACTACCAGCGTAGTTGAAATGTATACAGCTTGTGTATAGACCAAGTTAACTTGACTGAACCAGTGTGACTGGAAAAGAATGTCCCTTCTGCCAGGGAGGATATCTAAATTAATGTCTTCATTTTGAACTTTCAAGAGAGTCCTCATTTTGTTATAAGACACCTGAAAATGAGCTCTAGATTAAAATAAGGAAAGCAGTTTCAAAGAAGGTATGATTTTTATGTACCAGCCATGGGGACATATGTTTAAAGGAAGAACTTTATATTGTTAAAAACTTTATTATAGTTGGGAATGAAAGCCCAAATTTGACACTCACTATGTTTTATCATAGCTTCACATAAATTGCTATTTTGAATGTCTATGATAGCTTATAGTTTAAAATAAGAGTGGAACAAATGCCATATTCTTTTGTACTGAGTCACCTTCAGTTATAATTCTTATAGCCTTAGTTTTAAAAACACTTGGCATTAAAAATGGTTTGGATGAAAACTTGTATTGGCTGAGTTCTAAACCTGTGCAAGTGAGTGTCCCTGTGAACACATTAGACTTGGGATTCTTGACTGACCAGGCCAGTCTGCAAAACGTGTATTTATTTTTATATAATTTTAGCTATTACCTTAATAATAGTTTGTTTTTTAATAGATTCAGTAAACCCCTTGACCACAGAAATTAAAGTTGTGTGGGTGCCTCAACAATGCAGCCAGTTGCTTAAATATTGGGGGGCACTTGTCCATCTGTGGCCTCTTCTCTCTCAGCTGTCCTTCAGTCTGTGACCTCCATCTCTTCTTTCCTTTACTGCATCTTATCTGTTGTGTTTGTTGATTCCACAGCTGTGATATGACTTCACAGCTAATAGTTCTTTACTACTATCACTAGGCCATGTAATACTGTTTGGTACATTCAATGAGGTTGGGAGAATCTGACTCCTTAAAACAGTCTTTTGGTTACTTAGAACAGAATTTAAAATACTTTTTCATTAAATAGCCAGAACTGGGTTTATGCCTTCATTTGTTCTGCTGTTGCTACTGCCTTGAAGTATCTGAATATCAAAGGTTCTCAAGTCAGCCCAAAGACAGGACTTGCTGAAGTGGGGTTGGTACTAGAATCTAGTCAGGGACGTGGTTGACTTGGGAACTGTCCTGAGGCCGAAAGGTGAAAGAAGGTAGAAATATATGATGAGATAAGGTCATGTATAAACTCTTGTTCAAAGGTTCCCTCAGTCCCATAGTGATGGCATTTATGCTTGAAGCACATGGAGGGTTAGGGGAAGAGAAGACTGAATCAGATATTCCTTAAGTATTTAAAATGAAAAAACAGCTTATTAGTTATGATGCTAGCCAATGGCTAGATCTTATCAATTTAATATTTGATGTATGCAAGGATAGGGACTAGATTATAATGTTCTTCAGTGTCCTAGAAAATATGTATGTAACCTTATAGTGAGGTGCTCTGCCAACTCACCATTTACCAGTACACCAAGTAATGTGTCTTACTGGCTTGAACGCACATAATCACGAAAAGATTGATTGCATATTTTTAAGTCTGTATATATAAAATATATAAAAGCTTTTGTGCCAGTTTGTGACATTATAAATGTCTCTAGGTTCTTTTGGATCATACTGACTGAGAATAGTTTTTTGCATTGATTCAGACAACCTGAATAGATTCCGTAACGTCCTCGTGCTTAAATTTCTAAAATGTATTTTTGCCTTGGAATTTTTCATGATTATTTTCAACCAATCCAGATAAGATGTTTTGGAAAATTTGAGGGATTTTTATTCGGTCTCCTTTTTCTTTTCTTAGTCATCCAAATATATCATGGTATAAGAAAATGACATGCATTGTTGTTTTTGATAATTTGAGGCCTGGATTTCGGAGACATCTTTAAAAAAAAAAAATAGGTACGGCCAGCTGAGAATAGCTTACTGAGCATGTGTAGTATGTGCTGATTTCACAGCAGATAATGATATATAGCCATACATCTCTTGATACCTTGAATGCTCAGATAAATAAGGTATTTAAGTTGCGGTAGTTGTGGAAGGCTATCTTCTGGGCCACTGATGCTTATAATTTCAAGGTTCTGTGCATAAGTATACTGTGACCCAGAGGATGGACATGATTGGAAATTAGTTTCCAGGATTCAACAGAAAGGTTGCTAGGCTGGCTAGGAAATCCCTACTTCTCTGAAATTCCCAATTTGCAAATAAACGTAATTCCTGCTTTATATAGTGAAGCGTGTGTGTACTCGCATGCATGAGCACTCTAATTTTAAAAAAATGATGAACCTAAGTTAATGTGGCATTTTGCATTTTTAAACACAGGGCAGGAAACTCAAAGTTACGGTTCCCAGAGCAATCCATATTTGGCCACGCTGCACTGTTTTTTTCAGACACAAAAATTAACGTGTGTGTGTGTGTAATACTATTTTATTACCTAGCAGCATTTGATAAGGAAATAGTTAATTCCCTTTCAGCTATGCAGTTAGTATTCACACCCACCAGATGGAGCTTCTGGCACCCGTGGAAAATTCCAGAAATCAAGCAAGAATGAAAAGTGTGTGAGTGACTTAGAAGATCCCTGTCTGCTGGGCTGCAGAAGAGATTTTTACCCTAAAAAAAGGATTAGAGAGCAAGAAATTTCAGTCCCACTGGTAGACTTCCTTCTCACTGGAGCTCTGGTTGTCTTCCATGGGAGTTCTTCCTGGATGGTGGGAGCAACCAAACATGAAGCTAGACTGTGAGCCTAAAGAGATTAGAGATAAACTGGGAACTTCTTCAGCATTCACTGCATACTGCTGTTTCTGTGGTCTTAGGCAAGCTGCATTACTCTGCCTAAGCATTTCCTCCTGCCCAGGGATTTTATTTTTTTATAAGTGTTCTATAAAACCGCTCTGTAGATGAACTCCCCACCTCTCTCCCTCAAGTGGAGTATATACTTGGTTATATAACAGCAACAAGGAGAGAAAGGCAAACTCAGCGTTGGGTCGGGAAACAGTGCAAACAATTACCTTGTTTAGGGAGTAGAACTTGATTTTTTTTAAATTGGGTTTCTGATAGAGCACTATTGTAAATAATACGGGTTTAATTTTTTTTTAATTGCTATTTTTGGAAGGTTTTCTATAATAATGATGAAGCTGATGGGGCTGGGCAGCAGGACTTCCACATAGATAACAATGTAAAATGTACAAAGGCAGTGGAGCATCTAGAGAGATTTCAGTAATCTTTCTCAGAAATTGTAGGTATTGATAAAGCACA
>NW_005841895.1:1290598-1333634 GCF_000455745.1 Alligator sinensis | reverse complement strand
ATGTGACATCTCTTCCCCTGAAGCTTACATTCCTCTAAAGTTGCTAGCATGGTTTCAGTCCTGTTGTGAATGTAGTATACCAGCTGTAAGTTAAGGCCATCAGACTATTAGGCCTTGTCCTCACTTTGGGTAGCTTGAGAGAACTCAAGTATTGCTTCTAACATCGCTCCTGGATGCTTAAGTCTAGGTTAAGGGATATTTAAATATAAGATAGCTGGCGCATCAGGACATACTGGTGAAAGTTCAAGTGCTGTGGATACTTGGGCTAATAATGCTGATGTCTTAAAAAAATGTTTATATGAGCATAGTGTGTGAAATGTTAAGAAACAGCCTTCTTCCCAGATTTCTGCCTAAATTGATGAAGTGGAGCATTAGTGGTCTCACTTCCCAGATATGTTAGTACTGGTGGATGCTCAACATCTTTGAAAGTTAAGCTACAGAAGTGTTAACGGGGAGGGTGGAAGGAGTGGAGCCTAATAGAAGAAAAAGAAGTGTTTAGTATAAAAAAAGGATGGCTGTGGTAGGAGTCAAACACTTCAGTTTCTCAGCATGGGGAGAGAAGCAACTCAGGATCTGCACTTACCTTCTCAGGGAAGGTTCTTGTTTCTTCCTTTGCTGTTTCTTCCCAGTTTTTGTGGCTTGGGTTCTCTCCCTCTGATGTTTCTGAACCTGTTGTTTTCCTTTTTTTTTCTTGGCTTCCTAGTGTCCATTTTTCACCATCTGCTTTTCAGACCTTCTTGGCTCAACTGACAAGGAACCTTCAGGTCCCGCAGTTCTGGCCCTTGTCTGGTGGTAGGCCTCGCCACCC
The DNA here is from genome assembly GCF_000455745.1 of Alligator sinensis. Classification (NCBI taxonomy): domain Eukaryota; kingdom Metazoa; phylum Chordata; order Crocodylia; family Alligatoridae; genus Alligator; species Alligator sinensis. Next base: position 1,332,826 of record NW_005841895.1, on the reverse strand, counting down.
ATTCTCCTTGTGTTGTGAATAGGATATAAGGCTGAGTAGTCTTCAGGCCCAAGCAAGGCATTTCTATTGCTGTGAGAACAAAAGAGTAATACTTTTGGATGTTTGTTTAAGAATCTCAACCATTATGTTGCATTATCATAGTCTTTTATGCAATCTTCTTTCATGGCTGGCTTCCTAAAGCATGCTACTGTGCCTAAAACTTAGGGTCTGCTTCCGAAGACCCAGTATTTCAAATGCACATGGAATAGTGATGCTAAAAAAGCGTAGTAGCATAGAAAACTAACATTCTTGCTGCACTGAGCTAAAAAGCATGCAGCCGCTGCTGGTTGTTCTGATACGTGCTATATATGTGCTTCACGTTTGAAACCAGTAATACTTTAAATTGGAATAAAATGTTAGTAAAATGAGATTCTACTTCTGGAGAAAATTTATTCTTTTTTTTTTTTTTTTTTTAAATGGTCCAAAAATGCTGATCTTTATTCAAAATCTGGTTGTTGGGGTTTGACTTGCTAGAAGCTGATATAGACTGGAAGTGCCTCATTATACCCTGTGGTCATGTCTTCTTCAGGCTACTGGAGTAACGGTCACCAATCAGCCCACTTACGATGTTAGTCATCAGCAGTAGGAAAGTCTGGATATGGACAAACAAATAAATTAGTGATTTAAAAGAACCCAGGGAGTCAGAAGCTCCGTGGTGATAGTTTTGTCTGTGTTCTTACCCCACTCTAAGTTAAAAACTAAACCACGGTAACTTTATATTTTCTCACTGCAGTTTGTTTGTGCATAGCCTAGAGTGAGGTTTCAGATGGGAGATTGGGACAGGTGATAATTTGGATTTGACAGAAGTGTAAAGGACTCTTTCTGTCCTTTCTGTTGGAGACAAAATAATCCAGTATAGAAGAGAAATTAAACTTCCTCTAGTAAACAGGTCTGTTCCCCTCCCCTCCCCCCCAAAAACAACCCAGAACCAAATAACTTGCCAACCATCCAAATCCTCTTTAGTGGCAGAGATATGACCAGTCAGTATGTGAAAATACTTGAAACATACATTTCTATTTCAGTGCAAATGTTCTTAAAACAATACAGATGTCATTGTCATTTTTACCTTGGGAAACATTAAATCCATCTATATCAGCTCATTAAAGTCTTTTTTTCCATTAATAAGGGAAGGTAAACGTAGTCCAGTATGGTGTGGTGGGTTAGTATGCATGTTAAGCTGCTGCTGTTAAAAAGTTTGAAGTCCATAAGGCTATCAACTGGATCAACAGTTTAAAAGCCAATTAATTTTTCTCTCTGAATTTGTCTGAAAAATCTTTTATCTTTTTCTTTTTATTTTTTTGGATGCTTTTGGAAATGTTGGATTTGCTTACCCCTGTTTCCTTATGTTGAAGTTACATGCCTAAAATAGAAATTTCTTGAAGCTTAGGCAAATTAAATATGTAATAAACTGATTATAGACTCATGGTTTCATTGCCCAAAACAATTCAAATCCAAGTACTAGCTGCCATGAACCTGAATGACTCTCTGTCTGAATCCTGTCCCACTGAATGCATTTCATCAGGGATGTGGCTGCTGGTTGTTTCTCCTTGTGCTATGTGATTGCCCAAGATCTTGTAATCTAATATGGGGCTGTAATTTTGTGGGAACTGTTCTAGGGGAAAAACATGGGCATCAGGAAGTGTCATGGGTGGAACTTCACCAGGAATGGATTATGGCCATAGAGGGCACTCTCATGGGGAAGGTGTTTTATTTTGTATGAGGCTTAAAACAGAGTTATAACCACTTAGAAGGCCAAAGATTCCCATGGATGTGAATAGGAGCATTAAACCTAGTATCCTGGTGGAATTCCAACTTGGGTAATTCAGGTGCATCATATCATGTCATATAATTCCCCAGTAGGGTTAAGTTTTTTTTGTTTAGAATATAAACCTGCTAAAATGTCTTAATGTTGCCAGTTCAACAAGCATGTTTGGTTATATACCAGCAGTAGCTCCATTTCTGTAGTGCTGCCTGTATGTATGGTTCGCAATGGGCTTTGGGAGTCCTTTGCATTGAAACGTACTTTATAAATGTAAGATTGATCCTTATTACATTTCTTATCTCTTGTCTTTAATACTTTGTTTTGTACAGCAGGATATGAGCCTTCTCCTATGTCCGGGCTTTGGCCTCACACAGTAGGTGTAATATAATCGCTGAGGTGGGCGATCTGCAAGGAGAATTATTTTTGGAGGCTTTTGCATGAAACTTGCCCAATGAGTCTGAGACACCCAAGCACCATTAATTTTGGAGGTAAATGCCTCATAATATGTACTGAATAGAATGGAAAGAGTTGAGCCTTGCATTTGGTGACGTATGAGCAAAAAAAACCTGAAGGGATGGATCTGAATATTGCTTCAGGAATTTGGCATTTTTAAGCTTAAAGGAACACCAACTTAAAGTCTTGACAAGTGAAAAAATAGTTTTAAATAGTTTCAGACAGAACGTGTGAATCGCATCAGATTTCCTTCATTTTACATTTTGTTTGCGTCTTATGCAAATATATATCCCCCCTTTTCTGTTGGTTTATAAAGACTTATCCAGACAAAAGGGGAAGATGATTGACAACTCAGGGAATATAGTTCCACTGATTATGTTCAAAATACTGTCACGTGAACAAATAAACTAAGAAAAAAAGATTTATTTCGCTTGCATGATAAATGTGGTAAATATATATAGAGATGAAAATGTGGTAAAGTTGGGTGTCCCTTTAAGTGAAAGTATTCCTTAAAGTGTTTGACCACGTATTTGTTATTTTTTAAATCATAATTTAATTGTTTATAGCACTTTGGAAGATTGTAACTAAAATGTTTAAAAGAAATATTTTTATCGTGTACATGAATCAAGTCTGTTGAAAGGCAGGCTGACTGCTGGGTAATATATAATGGGAGGAAAGTAGGGGGGAAAGGAGCAACCTTGTGGTTAAAAAGGGGAAAGGACAGATCCTCAGAAGTTCCTCTCCAAAAGGATGAGGAAAAAATATTTTTCTAAGTTTGCTAATCTATACAGCTCCCTTATATTTGCCTTTCACTTAAATATCAGTTTCATGTAATACTTGATGTAATGTTGGGTTTTTTTATAATATTATTGCTGGAAAAAACAATTATTGGTGAAATTACAAAGTTAATATGCACTATAAATTTACAGTGAATAAATGAAGTTTGAGTTAGTAAACAACAAAAAATGTAGTGCTGGCTTACTGCCAACAAAGAAATAAAATCCCTTAAAAATTTGCAGTTGTTGGATTGCACTGATTATGCTGATCCTATGGCCTGATTGCATCCTGGTTGTGCTTAGAGCTATTTCTTAAGATATATTTTTATACTTGGGACAAAACAGCTACCTAGTAGAGAGAGAACTAAAAGGAGAGAGTGTATGTAGGTAGGCGAAATAGCACAGTTGCTTAATTGAAATATGTGTGTAATAGGGTAATGTCTTAGTGTGCAAAATTCAGAATATAGAAAACAATGGTTTTCCTCTGTTATTTTTTACTTACGCTATTGTGGATGTTTATAATGAACCAGCTTTCAGATCATGTATTGAACAAGGAAAAGACTTTATATCATCAAGATAATGTCCCAGAAATGAAACAGAATTTAGTTGGAGGATATCGGCTACTGGCTTTATATTATGCTTGGCTTGTTATGCTAGACCACCTTTGTGGCACCAGCATTTTTGATTAATTGTGGACTAAGGCTTAATGGGTATTGTAACTATGTTAGGGGAGTGTATTATGTGAAATGTGTATGTAATGTTTGAGTGGCAGGCTTTTTTAAACAAGATTGGGAGGACTTGTGTCAAGACACCTTAAAATAAATAAGTGGCGTATAACTGTAGAATGTATTGTACATTTTAGTTTGACCTCACAGTGCTTTAAACATATAGTAAAGACATCAGATGACTTCCTCTGAAGAGTTTGCAACTGATCTGTCTGGATCAAATATCCACATTAAGCAGGTGAGGTTGCATAGGCAGATGAATGATGGAAGAATAGCTGAAAAGTGGGTTTTAAGTAGAGGGATGATGCTTGTTGTATAGGAAAAGGGAGACTGAGCAGGGGCTGTTTGAAATATTGGGCTGTTGTCTGTCTTTCTCTGTAGGAGCTGTTGTGGAACAAAATGGAGCATTGCATGCTGGTTTCCATGAGCTGCACCTCCACGGATAAGGTGAAGGTTAGCAGCAGCTGTATTTTAAAATTCCCTGAGTTGCATTTAGTTTTAAGTCTGTCTTTTGGCATTCACATCTTAAGATAGTAATTTATCTGTCCTTTCTGCTTATTCTTAATGTGACTAGACATCTACAAGAAGTTCTTTGTTGAACACTCCATGGAAAAAAAACTTGGGCCACAGCTGCTTTTTTGTAAGAACTAAAAAAAAAAAGTGCGATGAGCATTTATTTGGAATATGTAAGGACATAGGACAAGGTCTTTCAATACAGCAGCATGGCATCTCTGTTATGACATGTAAAAGTGCAGATGTTAAAATATTTGCAATTTAAAAGATAGTATAAGTTGGAAGACGAGTCTTCAAATAAAAAAAACCCTCTTCAGAAAGTTTGGTTTTTTGGGGGGCATTTATTGCAAGCTTGCTATCTGCTTTGCTTCCCAGTAAAATGTCAGATTTCTTTATTCTTTATACCTGGTGAATGCTTATGGGAACATTTTCTAGTAAATTAGGGCTTATTTCAACTGCTGCCAGGCTTTTTTGCATTAGTAAAACAAGGTGTCCCTGACATGGCATCAGGGATGATCATACCATGAATGAGAGGTTGAACTAGATGACCTCATAAGATCCCTTCCAGCCCTAGTTTCCTGTGTTTGAGCACAGGTGCTTTGTGGGAATCCCAGATACCACAGTTGGGTTGAGAATGTCTGGGCATAGATTTACCCATCTTGCACAGAGGAGCATCAGTCGGATTTTTTAAGAACAGCACAGTTCATAGTCAATGAACTATGAGCATAGTGATAACATTCTCAAGGTTTCTTTAAGTTTCCACAGCAAAACAAATGGCTGCAGCAGGGAGAGGAAGGATCAAACAGTTGTATTCATGGAAGGAGTTGCACACTACTTTCTGTAGTGTCACCTAGAAGCATAATTATTAGCTTTCATGTTGTGGCTTCAGGTTTTGTTTTGTTGTTTTTTTTGAAGGGAGAATACTCTTTAGAGAAGATGCCCATACAAAAGTATAAATTTAATAAAGAACTTTTAAAATGAATACATGGCATCCAAGAGCCCAATTTAAAAAAAAGATGGTCTAAAGAGCAGCTGTCTCAAGAAATCCATTCATGGGTGGAAGTAGCAGTAAGCGAGTCCACTAAATTAGGTAGAGATTGCTTCTGCATCTTACAAAGTGCATTTTTTGTTGAATCTCTGACAGGGTGTTTCTTTCTGTCCAGTCTTAAGAGGAATGGCTTGTAACATTCATAAAAATGCCAGCTGTGCTCTTGTGAGCTGGCAAAGGAATTAAGAGTGACTGAGCACTCCAGAGGTCTGGATTGTCCTCCACCTCATCAATTGAAATTCCCAACTGACTTAAAGCATAGATCCTTTGGAGTAAAGGGATGATGCCATGTGCAAGCTTGTGATGCTTATTTATTCCCACCTTTACACTGGGGATATTGCAGTCTTTGTTTTTTGCAGGATTGAGCTGCTTTGCCTGGGAGACACTCAGATCAAAGCACTTTCAGGAGGGGGTGTTACATTACTCTTCTGAACCAATGGCAAGTACTAATGTTGTGCGAGTCTGGAATATACAGTAGATCTGAAGTTAATTAAATTCCATCTTGGCATCCTCCAGTTTTCTGTCTTGACCATAAGTGGTTGGGACTAAAAAAATTACAAATAAATAAATCTAGGAGGTTTTGGCGCTCAGTTCTGGTTAATTGTAGTCAGGCAACTGAATTTTTCAACTATAGCAGCCAGCTCGAAAGGTGGTACTGTAATAGTTAAGATCACTGTTCCCCAGGTGGGGTACGTGTCCCTAGTATCACTGGTACCAAGTAGTCTTGTTGCATTGCATTTCTCTGTAAAATCAAAATACCCAAATTATTTAATGTATACACGGAATTTTATTACAATGTTAGCTAGTTTAAATAAACAAGCCAAAGAAATGCAAGGCCTGAGTTGTTGGGTAGAGGTGGGGGGTAAGGGAAGTTGCCTGTTATGACAAGCAACCTGAAATATTGGTTTAACCTGTTGCCTATATTCTGCCCTAACACTTTTCTTGACAACTGATTTTGACCCCTCCCCTGCTCCCACCATAAAGGCTGTCGTAGTACAGATCATGGGACCATTTGTCTGGATGATACACTACCACTATGAATTAAAACAATTCATAGTGTTAGTGTAGGGGTGCACTGATAAAGATTTTTTGGGCTGATACCAATGGCTGATTATTAATGAGCCATATCAGCCAATGCCAATCCGATTGCCCAAATGCAGCCCAGCAGCATGGAGAGCAGTGTCCAGCTGGTAAGTCTGTTGGGAGGAAGGGGCATGGGGGGCAGATCGGGAGGTGGGGAAAGGGGGTGTGAGGGGCAGATCAAGGCACCTGCAGTGAGGGAGGTAGTGGGGCTGGAGCAGGGGCAGATAGGTGCTGCTCGGCTGGGATGCAGAGACCTCTCCCATTGCAGTATGTACCCCCAAAGGAGCCACTGGGGGCATGGGCCCTACAGTCTGTGTGCAGGGTAAGGGCGGGCTGCTGCTGTGGGCTGGGGCCAAGACTGGACTTTTCCCCGTGTGGGGGGCCTGGGTTGGGGGGCCCTGAGTGCAGCCCCAGCCCAGCCTTGCCCTCCAGGAAAAGCTTGGCACCGCCCCAGCCTGCAGCAGCAGCCTGTCCTTGCCTTGTGCACAGATTGGGGGGGCACATGCCCCCAGTGATTCCTCTGGGGATGCATACAGTGGAGAGAACTGCCCCTGTACCCCCTGACTGGGCAGCACCTACCCCTGCTCCAGCCCTACTCCCTCCCTCACTGCAGGGGCCTTGATCTGCCCCCTTTCCTCCCCTGCCAGCAGACTTACCAGCCGGATGCTGCTCTCCAAGCTACTGGGCTGGCTGCATGCATGCTGCAGCTGTGCACATGCACGCAGCATTTATCAGCAACATTATTGGCCACATCAGCCAAAAGAAGTCAGTTGGCAATAATGTCTATTTTCCTTTTAGCAGTGCCGATATAATATGGACTGATGTATCAGTGCACCTCTATATTCAAGAACTTGTGTTCGCTTTCATGCATTTGATTTTATTCTGTCACTTTGTCCTTTCATTTTTTTTATTCCCTAACTTTGGCTTCTTAGATATCAAAATGGCATTTCCTTGTTCTCTTCCTCCTCTTGATTGACTCTTTCTTCCAGCTAGTATATTCTGCTCTTCTATTTAGAAGTGAAATGTAGATGTACAATATGCAGAGATCCCAGAGAGTGAGTGAAACTGGCAGGGAGAGCTATACGAGAGGAGGAATGGAAAATTATTTTTGTGTTGACATACACAATTGTTCTAAAAAAATACAATCTCAGCAAATTTGGTTCCCCGCTAGGCAATTTTTCTTCAAAAAAAATAAAATAAAAATCAATGTCCATTTTGAATAGTATTGGGATACTTAACCCTTGGATATTTAAAGGCGTAAAATTCCTAAATAGAAATAAAATGTTTAAAGATCCAGCCTTGGTCTAGTGCATAAAACAGTGGTTTTCAACCTTTTTGCATTCACAGACCCTTAAATTTTGAATGGAGGCACAGACACCTCTGGAAATCTATTGTTTGTATAATGAATATAAGTAGATAATTATTGGCAAGCATTGTGTTAAAACAACAATTATACAATTTTGTAAACACAGCATTTTGTCATTTCTAATGAGATGATTGAGCTTGTATCTTGGCAAAAAGCACATGAAAGTTTGTTAGGATAGGTGACCATTTCAGTATTGGATCTTCCTCAGCATCCAGTTTGTTTCAGTATTTCATTTTTATTGATGCTGAGGCTGAAAACCCATCTTACATAAGTACATAGCTTTCACATAAGTATGTGGTGGTGAATGGCATCAAGACTTTAATGGCCTTATCTGTCAGATTGGGGTACTCCTTTTTTATTTTCAGTCAGAATCGGGCAAGAGGTTTCTGCTTGAATTCGAGTTTCAGTCCCCCTTCACAGGATAACTCATGTAATTGTTCTTCTTTAGCTGGCAGCCAGAACCTAGAGTTGCAAAGGTGTTACATATGTGCTCAATCTCATTGCCCATCTCAGGAAAGTGCTGGCAAAACTGAGATTTGAGCTCCAGCAAGTGGTCCTTGATTTTGCTTTTCACGTCACTGTTTAGTGTCAGCTCGTTTTCAGCCAGAAAGCTGTCAAAGGTTTCAGCTGCATCAAAGTTCTTTTCTCTTACTCGAGAAACCCAGACTTGAAGCTTCTTGATGAAAGCCATCAGGTACAGTCCCCTGCATGCATAGGCAACCATTCACCCAGGGATGCGCCATGTCAAACCCTCACACATATTAGATGTGCTGTGAAGATGAAGAGTTGGGGCAGAGACTAAGCTAGTATATATCCCTGTACCCCACCAGACTTTTTCTTGTGGACTCCTATCAATTTTGTAGGACCCAACTTTTCATTAAAAATGTGCAATTCTTTTTGTTCCAAATAAAGCTTTCTTTAAGTGCCTCAAGACACTGCCAGTTTTCCCAATGGAAATTCCATCCAAACTGTTATGCAGTTGCTCACTTGCTTTGTCTGTCTGTCTTTGTGTCTCCCACACTCACACATGCTTGTTCCAGTCTGTAGATTGATATTGCTGAGTGAGCAGAGGGGCTGTGGCGCTGCAGTGTCACTGAGTCCTACATGAAGCGGCAGCGGCAGGATGAGGCGGGGCTGCCCAGCTGCATCTGCCTGCTGGTGCTCAGGTGGCCTCTGCCTGCGGGGAGAACTGGAGCAGCAGCCGCAGCATGGGCTCTGCCTGCTGGCACTGGGCTGCCTGCTGCTGGCACTTGGGTGGCCTCTGGCCATGGGGGAGCTGGAGCAGTAGCAGCAGCACTGGTGATGCTTTCCTTTTGAGCAGAGCCACCATTTTTACAGCCTTTCGCAGATCCCCTAGGTGTGCTCCACAGACCCCCAGGGGCCCATGGTCCATGGGTTGAAAACCATTGGCATAAAATGTACTTTTTAAAAATGCATTTTTGCAAATGAGCTCCTCGCGTGCATAATTGGAGATATGAAGATAAAAACACTGAAATGTTTAGGTGCACAGGTTTTAGAAGATCATACAGTAATTCTCCATTCTCTGATAGAGCTGAGAGATGTGGTGAGCTATGTTAGTCTGAAGTAAAATTAAAGGCAGGGTAGATTTGCACCTTTGACTAACCAGAGTAGATGGCACAAGCTTTCATAAGCTGAAGCTCACTTCATTAGATGCATCTAAGTGGCATAAAGTGACACGTTACTAATTTTGAGGAGATGGTGTAATTTTGCATTTGTAATACTTAAATGGAATTATGTTGAAGATTTGCCACAAGATGATTACTCGAGATTAGTCCATTTGCCCAATTTGTGTTCCCTTAGGCAGCAAGATTAGTTCTCAGATCATAATGTTCTGATAGCTTATAAGTTTTGAGTATTTCTGGATGAAAGCCACAACCTTACTAGTAAGTTTTAGTGACTAATGCGTTGTTGCCCTTAAAGGCACAAACCATAAAGGTAGGCTTTTTTAGTAACTTTTTGGAGACATTGAAGGGTTTTTTTGCTTTTATTTTTCAGAAGCAGAGTTTAATAGTAAGCGAGCTGAAGGTTTTAGCTCAGGGAAAAATATTGTCCTGTTTTGTTTTGTTTTTTTTAAGTGACAGAACTTGACCAGAATGGTATAAACGCTGTTCCCTGATGGACACTTCACTTCTCAAATGGCAGATTTCCCTATAAACTAAGGGAAAACTTTGTTCAGTTACATTATGTTCAAAGCTTATAAAATTATTTTACATAATGTCTGTCTGGAAGTAACAGATGATGGACTGCAAGGCCCTTCTCTATAAAAGTCCACCTTATTAAAATTAACTAGAAAGTGTGTTTCTACTCATTATGGATTGGAAAGCAGTTTCTCTGGGTTGAGAGAAGAGGAGCTTTAAGCAAGAAGGTAGATAGAGGAGGGAAGAAACTTTGCTGTCTTCTTTCCTGCAAAACAAATAAGGTGGTTAATGCCACCTTTGTAGTGGTGAACACATGCATTCCTATAATGTTCTTATTTTGTGTCTGTGTCTCTGCATGAGCCCCTGAACCACATGGGATTGTCTGCATGAGAAAATGTGTAGTGCTCTCATACAGAAAAAGAAAAATACTACCACCACGTGGAACTCTGTTTGACGAGGAGTGGGAAGTTCTGTGTTGCTTCAAGTTAGTCATCTTGTTTTCTGACATTATGTATTTTCTCTGGTAATCCTACAAACCCTCTCCTATCTTTTTTCATTGCTTAGAAGTAATTATCTGGTTTCCTGGCTGTCACCTGGTTGCTGGATTGGTAGGGGGATTGGATTACATGGCTGCCTTAATTTGGGGATATAAAATTCACAGCTTTATACTACATAATGAAGGCATTTATTCTTATTAAAGGCTAAAACGGTTAAAAAATCACCCTCCAAATAAAAGGGAAATAATTAACATAATGGAGGAGGACGTGCAACCCGCAACAGTTTAGGGGGTGTTTTTTTTGTTTTTGTTTTTTGAGTGGCCTCTGTTGGTCTGCAGCTGTCTCTCCATCTGGAATTTAAAGAGCCAGTAAGGGTAGCATGTTGGAGCCGAAGGTCACTCGAGGTCTGTCTGTTAGAGAGCGATTCAAAAAATGGAGTTCTAAAAAGATGAATTTGAGCTGCCAGTATCATGAAGAGGATTCGACTGTTTAACAGTCTCTTATGGGCCCACCCTAAACTTCAGTTGCATACTGGGCTTGTTTTTTTCTTGCTTTTGTTGTGTGTCCATAAAAACAAAAACCAGTAGATTTATGGTCTCCTGTTAACTTTAGCAGTTGCACTGTTAATCCATCTGACAAATAGGCAGAGATCTTTCACAATAACTATTTTTTCTCTTGATCATTTTTATAATTCTATTTTTGCTCTAGCATTATTCACACCTTCCTGTGTTCTTGGGAATGTTTAAAGATGTTACACAATTTTTCTCTTAAATATTTTTTTTACTAACGCAGCTAACCATCTTAAAATAGTGAGAGTACAGATAGCAGGGAAACAGACTCTAAATGTTGCACTGTGTGAAGTGCAGTTTAAATTATGATATTTAGGGTGACTTTTCATTGAAGCAGCAGTGACCCTGCATTGAGACCTCTTCAGGGTTTTAACAGGCCTGATCCAAGCTCTTTGAAGGGAATAGACTGTAATTGATTTTTAGAAGGCTTTCATTTATGTCCAGTACCGATTGATCCTACTGACACTGGCTAAGTACTCAGTGGCTATGGGCAAGTGGACCATACTGTTGAATCCCATAGGTATCTTGGCCCTGACAGCCAGATCACTGATCTTAGTTTTGGGTGTCTGGTTAGCATTTCAGAAAAAGCAGGAGGATCTGTCTATCCCAACAGTTCCCAATCTGTGGTACGGGTACCACCAGTAGTACGCAGATAACTTGTCAGTGGTACATGTTAACAGATTTATTATAATTACTTTATATGACAGAACTTTGCTGGTGGTACTTAAGGTTGTATTGTTTTAAAATCGGTGGTGCGCAATCTGACAGTTTGGGAACCACTGGTCTATCCTATATACAGTCTAATCTTCCAATTTAAGGCAGAAAAGATAGCTTCTTTCCTCTGTGGAAACTCCTTCAGGTTCTGTTAACCAGTTACAGTCTCTTCTTCCAGCAAGACCTTTGCTTAGAACCCATTGTCCCATAGCAGCGGACCTGTAGTTGGCAGTTAATGGTACTGGATTGCTTCTTTGTAGCCTCTCAGCCATAGCCCCCATTTTAAATTAAATAAAAGGTTAATTGGAGCATACACTATGAAATGAAGTTGCAATACAAAATAGAGTTCACAGTCTGATACAGATGCTTCCCACTTTGTTATGGCCTATCTTTCCCAGTTGTACATAGCTTGACCATTGAAAGGTGTAACTTGCAGTGGTTTTGTTTGTACTACTGTAGCACCTAAAAGCCCAAGCTGTGGATCAGGGCCCCATTATGCTAGACACTGTACAAATACAGAACAAAAATAAGGGCTTATCCCAAAAAGCTTCTATCAGTACTTTAGGAGAGTTACCAGTACTGGTATATATTGGGGACCTGTGTAGGAATAAATTGCAGATCCATGAGTGCTTATTACTAGGAGATGTACTCTCACTGATTTTCAGGATTTCTTGGTCACAGGCCTGTTATTAGTCCATTTTTACTACCAGAAGAGTAATATTATACTTGCTATTTTAAGTAAGCATTTGCTTGATCTGTCCAGTGCTTCAGTGTGGATTTTGTTGTAACTTGCCTCTTTCCAGGCAAAGTTGGTAGAATGGGAATTCATCAACCTGGGTTTCTCAATTTGCTTGTGGGTAGAACACAAATCTAGAACAGGTGGAGAAAAAGGAAATGGAGGAGCAGGCACCTACTGCAACTTTAGTAACAAACATAAACTTAAATAATTTAGCCAGTGGGCAGATCTTTCTGCATAGGCACTATGATGGTTGATGGCAAGGGATGATAACATTCAGGGAATGCAGAATTACTGAAGTGCAGATTTCCTTGAGCTCCTTGACCTTTTATATGAATGTGTGTTTGTCCTATGTGATTTTTTTTATTACAAAGAGGCTGACTGAAGTAGATATTTACTGAACTGTGAATCAGTTGTGTAGGCACAACTAGGATAAACACAAAAATATGTGGGGCACTGTGAAAATCCATTCTATACCTTAGTTGCCACTGACATAATAAATAGAGAGAATAAGTGGTTCATCAATTAGGGTGTTGGACTGTAAGTCAGGAGATCTGAGTTCTGTTCCCAGCTGCCATGTGACAGCAAGAGTCATTTGTGTCCCTGCATTTCAATTTCAGCATCTTAAAAAAGTGATGTTAATAATTTTGTAATCTGTAGATGAGGTTCTATATCAAGCTTGTTGTTATGTAAGTTTTTCCTTCCCTGTAAATCGAGATGAGCAATAGGTGAGCATATGAAATTTGTCTCTACTAGAATGCAAAATAGAAAAGGCACTCTCTCCTATTTGGGGCTTTACAGTGTAGTTAATCGCGCTGTTTTTCTCCAATTTTCTGAACTTTTAATTTATAAAATGGCCATTGTTGGTTTTCGCTGCTGCGGTGCAATATGACCTTTCATTTTGGGCAGCTGTCTTCTCGGTGAGAACACACCCCAGAATGTTAGAGACAGAGGTGGGTTTGGGTGATCATGCCCTAACCCTTCAGGATTTCTGCTCTAGGGCTGTAGAGAATGACCTCAGCAGATGATGGCGGCGCTCTAGGATGGTTACCTTTCCTAATGCTACTCTTTGGGAAAGGGGTGTTCTGCTCATCAGGGCTTCAGGGGTGTAGGTTGTAGCTGTGTTGGTCTAAGGACATAGGCAAACATGATAATTGGGTAAATCCAATATCTTTTATTAGAGATTTTTCTTGGTCTTCAGGGGTCATTTTGTGTCTAAACAGTCTCTCAGCTCCCACTATTTATGCTTCTCTGTTTATTTCCCAGATGTGCAAAAAGGATTTGTGCGTGTGTTAGGGTTGATTTGAGTTAAAATCTAATAAATTCAATCCCAAGTCTGCAAGGAGGCACTGAAGCAATAACATATCAGCATTGATGGGCCTTAACCGTTGTTTTGTTTTGTTTTGTTTTGTTTTTAATCTGTGGCTCTCCATTACTGTTGATTGTTCAGTGGTAGAAAGTTAGGTTGGCCTCATTTAGACTGTAGTCAGAAGTATTTGTTTTTCAAGTTAGAATAAACTTTAATGGGTTTCCTCTTTGAAGGCAGGTTTCTTAAGGATTGTTTGCATTCAGCTTTCTAAAGAAGTTTACGTTGTAAGGGGTATTCTTAAGGCAGGATGGCCTCCACACTGTTCAGAAAAGATTTAAAAATGACTAAGATTGATTTGTAAGGGACTGGAGATTTGGATTTTACTGTGTATTTGTGTTGGGGCAAGTGATAGAGGAGAGGAGCATTGTAAGAGGAAACCAGTTCAAGTACAAAAGCTCTGTATTTTTTAAGATAAGTGAATCTTGAACAGTTTCTTGTCCTTTGGATGGCCATGAATGACCAGGGCAAGGGGATATAAAGATCTTCTTACTTGCTCCCCCTAGCCATAACTTGCCTGTTTTCTTATATTGCATGCAGTTACATCAGGGTATATTTTTGTATGTTCAGTAGCACTGGATAAACTAATTAAATCCAAATATCCAATCTCTTTAGAGATTAAGGTTAACATTACTTTGAATTTAAATAGTGTTAATTATTTGTTAAAGATATTTAATTTGATTCTTGAAGTTCACCCTTCTTTTTGCTATCACACTGTCTCCTGACTGAGGGTATACTCCATGTAAATTAATGGTATACATGGGGGCAGGTATTTGCAACCAAAAGGACTAGACTTTCTTTAAATGAAATCTTGGATTCTAGAGATTTATAGTAAAACACTGGAAACGTGTAAATGTAAGGGGTTTCTTTGCTTTCAAGTTTCTACTGTCACTCCTGAGAACCCACTCTAACTGACTTTGTCAAAATTGCGAAGTGAAATTAAAATGTATCCCTTCTCCTAGACTGAAGTTCTAGTAATACTCTAGGTTATTCAAATCCTACTTGTATTCTGTTGTACTGCATCATAAAATTTTTATTGGTGATGCAGATTTTGCATACGTCTGGCTGTAAAGAATCGGCTGAATATGTGGGTATCTCTTCTGTGTTTAGTGACTTGATGTTGAGAGCAGGGCTTGATTCTTCTTGGCATAAAAGAGGTAATGGCGGCAGGAGTAATTTCTTGACCAAATTCACAGATATTTTGTTCACCAGTTCTGCTGCATGAACTGTACTTGCTGAGATTTCCAGGTACAGTGACTGCTTTCCTCAAGTGAAGGATGGGGATTAGGCATGGCTAAAGCACGTGGGACACTGGGTAGCTGGGCGGGGAGCAGGCACATGGCAAGAGTGGGGAGGACCCACTCAAGGGTGCTCCCACTGTCCCCAAATGACCTGGGGCAGGGGAAGCCCCAGAGCCACTCTACTTTTGCTCTCTCCCTGGTCACCCCTGGGTCCCCTGCTGGGAGCAGGTGGTGGAAAGAGGAACTTGGGCATTGCTAATATTGTCCCTGGTGGAACCCAGCTCCCTATGCAGCCTCTCCCTCCAGTCCATGGCTGGAGCAAGCCAGGAAGGGTCCCTCTACCTGTGTCAGCGAGGGACACTGGTGGGGCAAGATGACTTTGTTACCACAGATGAAACAGCACTAACTAAATGTAATGTTACTTCTCAGATTTAATGTATTGTGTGTCAGTTTTTATTCTAATGCCATGTCTCACTGGCATAGAGGTCTGTCCCCAGGGCTAATACCCATTTCCATTATCAAACACTTCCTCACCATGCTTTTTGGGCATCTAGCTTGGCGCACACGGCATTTTTTTAATTGACAACCCCAAAGTGTTCTAAACTCTTCACAGTCCAAGTAAAAGGATGCTATCTGTCCAAAGGAGTTTACAGACTGGGGTATGATCCTGCAGAAGGGGGCAGTAAACTGGGGGAAAGTCAAAAGATGGGAGGACTTCAACAGATTGTGCAGTTATTCACCAAAGCATGGAGATGCAAAATGTTTTATATGTTTAATTTTATAAATAACAATGTTGTGGTTAACTTTTCTCTTATATGTGTCTCTGTAGAAGTGGGTCTTAGAGGGACTTGAAAGAGAAAAGGGCCTTGTGGACCAACTTGGAATTTGCTTGAAAATCCTGATAAATGAATCAATGGCTTGGATGCAGACTTAATAACTAGTTTGTTTGAATCAGCCTTGCAAAATAGTCATGAAACCTTACCAACCCAGGCACAAAACTTTTCCTGGCCTTTACCATGATGATTTAAAAAAAAGTACACTTGGCAAGTGGGTGAGTAAAATTCTCAAAGGCTGACAAATTATTTGAGCTATTTAATTTCTTGAATGGTAAGAATCACTCCAAGGGAGTAAAGATACATTTTACAAGCTTGGATTTTTTTTAATACATAATACATAAAATCATTGCTTGTGAAAGATACTGGATCAGAAGAAGCACAGCACGAGTTTGAGCTTCCCCATATATAGCATCACTAGAGTGGCTTAGCCCTATTGTGGAAGGACTAACTCTGGTAGAAAAATAGTTAATTGCCATGGTCTAAAACTGGAAAGGTGCCTGTAGCCACATAGTTCTTTGGTCTGCATCTCATTCTATGAGGAATGGCACTAGGATTACCTGTTTGATAATGGAAAATGTTTTGATTTGAGTAGGATGAGGAGATGCTACAAATGCTATGCAAAGCTCATTAGGGCTCCTGTCTTCAGCTTGGCATTGAGATCTGAGACTGTAAGGGCAAAGGGTGTAGCTACTCTTTATAGGCACACAGATTCTAAATGTCTTTCTACAGTTTCGTTGATCTAAATATCCTGAAGATAGAGTGTATCAATAACTAATCTGTATAACATTCATTTGAATATATTTGGATGCATGTGGTATCTATGTAAGTGTGAGATATCTCTGAAATTCCTTGTTTATATGGTTTGAAAATAGACTATGAAGAGCAGATTTGCACTATAAATTATTCCGTTGCTACAACTGCTGTTTAAAACTGAGTAACACTAATATTCTTGAAATATCTAACCACAGAAGAAAGACTTAAATAGAATCTCTTCTCTCAATTTTCTTCACTTTTGAGTTTTCCTTTACCTGTAATGTAGTAAGATTTTAAGATAAGTAGTTTTGGATAAAAATGATTCCACTTCCAGGGGCTCATGACAGGTAAAAATTCCAACAACAAAAAAGTGCCCAAGTGATTTAAGCACCTAAATAATTTTGATCGTTTGAAAAAAATTATCAGAGATGTATATTAATTGAATTAGATCATCAGCTAGCCCAGGGGTGGGCGAAATATAGCCTGCGGGTCAACTTCGGCCCACAGAGGGGCTTTGTCCAGCCTTTGGCAGTCCCACCTGGGCCAGGTGCTGTCCAGCCCATGGCATGTCCTGCCACCCCCTGGGCGCACACTGAGGCTGGGGTGACTCCGTAGCTGGACCACCTTTCTAGGCAGCCCAGACAGTGGCAGTTCCTTCCAGCTGCTGCCCCCAGCCCCGTGGTACTAGTGGGGACCTGCACACGCAGACCTGACCGTGGCCCACCCTGCACCTGCTCCACAGTTGCCCACCCACACTGGGCAGCATCCAGGCTGCTGCTGGGCACAAGGGAAAAGTAGCCCCTTTCCCTCACCACTGCTGGGCCTCTTGCTGCAGCTGCCCGGGGCCTGTACCTGGGCTGCCCTGCAGCTCCTCTGCACTGCCACCACTGCCCTGTGCGGGGGCCTGGAAGCAGTGGTCATGGGAGCAGAGAGGAGCCACAGGGTAGCCCGGGCACTGAGCTCTGGGTGACTGCAGCAAGACAGGCCTGGCAGCGGTGAGGGGGAGAGGGTGCTTTTCCCCTACACCAAGCAGCAATGTCTGCCTGGCTGCTGATCTCCGTGTGTGGGTGATCTGGAGCAGGCATGGGGTGGGCCAGGGTTGTATCTGCGTGCACAGGTTCTGGCTGGTCTGCTCTGGCCAGGGCAAGTCCAGAGCAGGCTGGTGCTGAGGTCAGGGCTGGGGCAATGCTGACCAGTGTGTAGCAGCTCTCCACAACTGGCTATGTGGCCCACGCGCCCAAATAATTTCCCACCCCTGACCTAGTCTATAATAGCAATAGCAACCTTAACCATAGTGTGACAACTCAGTCTTACCTGGGAGTGTTACTTTGAAAGCATTAAGATGAGGGGATTGCTGCCTGAAAGACCTTGCTGCCAGTTATGTTCATAATTTATAAAATTGGTTTCTGAGGTTTTTATTACTACTGTTATACTCAAAAACCCTTTCTGTGCTAGGTATATTTTCTGAAAACCTTTCCACCAGTGTTAACGCCGAGTTCAGCTCTAATGCTGTTAATGGTGGGAAGCATAGATAGCAGTGGTTGTCTGGAGCCCTGACTTTTCAGAAGAGGTTCCTGGTATTTACTGTTGCTAGACAAGTATGTAGATAGTCAAAAGAAGCCAGATAGTAGAAAGAACACTCATGGGGGGGCATGTGAGAGGGGCAGCTATAATTAAAAAGTTAAGTACTCAGTTTTATAATCAAAATTTGTATTCCTTGGGTTTTAAGAATATTTCACAGTAAATTTTTTGTAAATTGCAGAAATGGTTATTGATCTTTAAAAATTCTCTCCTCTTTAATATTCTTTTCAAATAAATGACAAAATAGTGCTTGCAGATTTACCAGCTGTTTACCATTCTGAATTCAAGAGATAACACTTGCATAGAGATTTTAGCAAGTATTAAAATGCATATAAATGGATATAACAAAGCTAAGGCTCACTTCTGACAAGTCCTTGCTACTTATGTGAAATCCCTTCCCTTTTACAAAAGAAAAATAGCCCTAATGTCTCCAAATTCTGGGGGAAAAAATTCAAATTCTTACACCTTCACCTGTATCCTTTAGTGTAAATGCCCATTGTTCATGTTTAGTGTAACAAGCAGTTGCTATATTACAAGTGTAACAACAAATCTCCAAGTTGAGAGGACCAATTTTTACTCTTAGGCCAGGGGAAATTGATATAAACTGACTTAAGTCTATATCTATCCATTACAATGGAAATGTTAATTTTATTACAATTCACATCCTTCATCGGTAACAAACTATGGAGTTGGAATTATTTTACAGGTAGCTTCTCCTTTATAGGTAAAGCAAAGAGTTGAATGTAGGGTTCCTGTCAGATATACAGTCTAATGACTGTAGATGTTTATTGCAGTATTTAACAGTTGAAAGAAAAACTAAGACCTTGGAAGGGTTCTTGGTAAAGTTTCCAGCTCACAATTTAATGAGGACTAAAATATTTAGTCACATATTTAGGTGCTTGTCAGCCACTCAGTCAAATCATACTTAAAAAAAAAAAAAGCTTAGAAAAGAAGTACTATTGATCACCTGGGCATTGTTAACTGAAGTCCTCTCCAGAATCCCATTTCAACACCAGAGACCTCCCTATGATGGAGTATGCCCAAGAAAGTTTCCATTGGCACAGTGGTGCTGTGATGGACTTCTTTAAAGTTTAAAAAAGTAATGCTGCCTAAAAGTACAAGGTGGGCAACCCCTGATGAACTAAAAATACTATAGTTTGATTTAATAAAGATGTTTCCTACAAAATGCAAACATTTTCAGATGAGCTAAATTCCATATGCGGAAAGGAGTAAACTGACTCTTGTGAGCATTTTAATTTAATGGATAAATTCTGATCCTTAGTAGAAATGAATTTTACAAAATAGTCCCCAGGTGATTTTTGGGTTACTTCTCCAATACCCATTACATCCAGTCTCATCTTGATATGCTCATTTGACAACATCTTGCTTTACAGGTGACTTCAATTTAAGGACATGACAGAAAAATATGCTATTTTTTTCTTAATAAATGTTGACATCTCTTATGTTTGGTAAAGCAGGTGACGCATAAGAAAATTAAAAGTATAACTCTTCATGAAACAAAACATCTTTTGACTTAAACTTTTTCCCTGCTTGCTTTTCTTTTCACTAGAAACTATGTTCCAACTTCCTGTCAACAACCTTGGCAGTTTAAGAAAGGCCCGGAAAACTGTGAAAAAAATACTTAGTGACATTGGTTTGGAATACTGTAAAGAACATATAGAAGTAAGTATGACACCTAACCTAGCGTTCCGATCGGAACCAAAGTGCTTTGAATTGGAGGGACTAAAATCTCTTGCTGGTATGTGTGGTATTCTTCAATTTGAGAGTGCTCAGTATTTTTCTTCCAATTACAAAAGTTCTTACTACGTTTTCTGGACCTCTTGATTTTGCTTCCTAGAGTTCCTGAGTACATTGTTTGACCTGCTCACTTTATCCCTGTCTTCTGCTTTCCAGCTGAGAGCAACTTGGATGAGAGTGTTAAGGGCTCGCTGCCATTTACAAAAGACTTTCTGATTACTAGGAGTTAAGCAATCCTGCTTTCGCAGCATTGTAAACCTTACCTAAAGTAGGATTTAAAGGTGTAATATGAGCTAATATGTTCACAAACACATTTAAAAAATGTTGTGTAGACAAGTCTCGCTGCCTAGATTTTTAACTTGACTAGTTTGGCATGTGTTTAAAGTCAGGCTGTCTACATTGGATTCTTAAAACTTATTAGTTGGCGCTATCCATTGTGCTAGCATCAGACTTGAAATCCAAGCAGAGACAAATTATTAGTCTTGGACCTAAGGGACAGGAAATGAATTGACGTTTTAACTAGGTATTTTGTCAGTGCAGAACATTAGGTCGCTAAGTTAAGGGATTGAATCAGTAGCTATACAAGTTGGACTCCCAGTGACTGATCCTGTGTTACTCTGTTATTGAGAAAGTTACGCTTTCAGGGGTGTTTACCCCTATACTGTCACAATTCCACTGCTGTCTCTTCAGCACTTCACAGACCTTTATGCATCAAAGCCTGCTGTAGTTTGTTTTAGCCACTAGCTTCTGACTTTCAGTGTGTTCAAGATCACTCCAAACTATGCTGGTATCTTCCCCTTTTTACCTGGAGCTGGGCATACTCAGTAGGTGATAAAATCTCTAAGGCTACTTGCAGATGTAACACCTCTCCCCCCCCCCCCCCCCCACTCTTTTTTTACACCGACACCCCCCCCCCACCCCCCCCCGGCATTTTACTTTAAACTTGGCACGCTCCTGCACCAAGCCCAGCGCATGCCCAGAAGAGGCAGTCCATTAGTTGGATCCAGCTCACCCAATGTCTGTATAGATCAAATGCATTAATGGTGCTTTTTTGGCATTTTTATCTAATAGCTGATTGAATCAGCTTTAGATCTAAGCACCAACTCGCCCTGCTGAAGCATCCAGTCTATACAGATGCTGCAGAGCCATGTCAAACTAATGCACTGCTTCTTTCAGTAAAGCATGGTTTTTTGTTTTGTTCTGTTTTCCCATGTCTGTCAGCAGCCTAAGTGACTAACTCAGTCTATTTTGAATTCGGGATTTCAGCTCCTAAGTGCTATTGCTTTATTTTTTTTCTTCTTCCCTCTCCCCACCCTTCCCTGAGGTGCTTTTGGTAGTTGGGCCTCTTGAAAATTTCACACGCCCTTTGGTTATGAAGTTGTTTCGGAACTTTTAAAAGTGTCATGTAATTTTTGTACCAAGGCTTTATAAAATTAGAAGCCAGGGTCCTTATTTGAATTACAAAAGTGGCCTTAATAATTTTGAGCATTCAAGAGTTGTCACTGACTGACCACATTAGCTTCTATGTGCTTAGTAGGGCTGTGCAAAGCTATGGTAGCCAATTCAATTCGGAGGAGATTTGCCCGATTCAGCAGCCAAATCTCTGAATTGAATTGGGAGACCCATTAATCTCTCCAAATCGAATCAGAAGCCTCCAGAGAGATTCAGAGATTCAGTCGTAAACTGTACGGGCCGGCACTAGGCAGTGTTGGCGGGAGCAGCAGGACAAGCCCCTGCTTGAGCTGGCAGCCCTGAGAGAAGCTGCGACTCATCCAACTTCCCCAGCTGCCCCTCCTCCTCCCCCCTAACCCTAACCACACTATTCCCCCCAGCCCCTGCAGCTTCTCCCAGGGCTGCCAGCACTGCCTGCCTTGCCCTGGTGGCAGCTGGGGGAGCAATGACTTCTCCCAGGGCTGCTGGCTCAAGCTGGGGTTCATCCGGCTCCTCCTGCCGGCACTGCCTGCCTGTATAGTCTGTGGCCAAATAAGATTCGGTGCTGAATATCTTTGGATTCAGCCGATTCAAATACTTTCCGCTTCACGCAGGCCTAGTGCTTAGCACTTTTGAAAATTCTGACCTCAGCTTATTTCTTCTCACTGAGCCTGTCCACATCTTCTGATTTTGAGAGTTATGTGTCTGAAACATAAGATTCCTCAGGAACAGCTTCATTTTGTGAAGGAAAATTGTAGTTGAAATAAAACATGTCAGATGCTTTCTTGAGAGGGGAGAGGTTTCTTTGGGTTAATTTTTAGTTAGTTTTTGGTTAACAGAGGACTGCGTGGTGTGTTCATGAACAAATACTGGGAAACCTTTTGGGTCTTTGTTTTTTGATTCTCTGGGTTTTTTTCCATCTTCCCCTCTTCTAGGATTTTAAGCAGTTTGAACCTAATGACTTTTATTTGAAAAACACTACATGGGAAGATGTAGGATTGTGGGACCCATCGCTTACAAAAAATCAGGTTAGTAACAGCTTCAAGTAACTGCATGAGGTCCTGAAGGTGGTTAATTTCAAATGGAGGTTTTATAAATACCCACTGCTTTTCTTGTGTTCTTACTACATTCATCAGCAGCTTTTGTAATCTTCTATTTAATGGATAATGCAAAAGGTGCTTTTGTTCTCCAAGTAGCAGTTTGTGATCTTGATTGAAATAACCAGGCACTGATGCCCATGTAGTTATTCCTGTAAAAAAACTGTTGAGAAACTTTAAAACACCCGATTGATCATTGCAGCCTTAAGTGTCACTTGCCTAAAATGTTTTTCATCCCTGTCTTCCAAGTCAGCACACCCTCGCTACCTCTAAGTTAAAAGATAACTATGCAATTTCTATGCGTTTCTTTACCTTTTCCTAGTTTACTTCCACCACCCGCTTCACATTTTTCTAAAATCATGAAGCAGAACAAATGTAAGTGCTGCTTTCTCCACTGTTAATTTTCAGCTGTCTGCCACATCTAGGGGCTGTCTGAGCCTGTTTAGTTTAGGTGTGCACAAGTACATGCAGCAGAATGGAGTGATGCTGTTGCTGGAAGTTTCACCTTTTTTTTTTTTTGGATGCTTGACTGTAAAAACTAAAGGAGGTTTGAACTGATCTCTGAGAAACTGAGGAAGGGATTGAAGCTGAGATGGTGAATATTGTCTTACTCTACTGATCAAGCAGCTGTGAAGGAGCACCACATTTCTGTATGATAGCCTTCGCTGAAAGGATAGTGTATAATAGTGAAACAGTGACAAAGTGAGAAATCTATTGATTTAAAAAAAAGCCATCATTTGGTGTCAATGTTTGGTATTCCTCACCATTCAGTATGGGATGCAATATTATGATGGGCCACTGGTCTAGTATTTTTAAAACTGAAGTTCCTTTGTTATTGTGCCCTTGAAAACATTACTGTGTGCTCTCTAATTTTAGTGCATTTGAAAATAGGATTTGTTATATCAAAATCTAGAACTTTTGCTTAGATAGTTGTGTGTTTTGGATTCTGTTTCTGGAAATGGTCTTCAGAAGGTGGCCAAAATTATCTGTTCAATTATGCAGAGGGAGAATGTAGCTTCAGGCGATCCACTTGCACCTTGAAACATGAGACTTGTTTGCATAGCTACATGTCTTCAAGCTATCTAAATTTGTCATGTTTTAAGTTAAGTAAAATTTTGAAGTTAGGCTGACTTTAGACATCAGCATTAACCTATAACTTAACTTCATTTTGAATTGCAACCATCACATCAGCAGCCCTTTCAAAGGAGCCAGAATTCAGGGAGAGCAAAGAGCTATAAGAAAACACGTTTTTCAAATGCCTTATTTTTTTCCCTGATCCAAGATGTATTGAAAAAGCCTTAATTCTGCTTTGATTGGAGGAAAGTTCTGCTTGAAGTTCTACTTTTCTTAAATATGACAACTGGTAGGATTATATTTAATTTAAAACATTGCAATTAAATCATACCCCGAAGGGTTTTATTTATGTTGCATGGAGAATATTTCTTCTGCCTTTTGCCAAATTTGGTAAGTATAACTACTTCACTCTAGTTTGCATGCACATCCCCAACTCCTGTGTTACTTGGTTTGATTGAATGGTGTCCTTATGAATGATGCTTTAGTCTGGCTGGGAGCAAACTGATTCAGGAACAGAACTGCTTGTGTTTTCATATCAAAGCAGACAACTGTTACCTACTTCTGTGTCTTGTTTGTTGGTTCCAGCAATGTTTTAGTTTTTGCTCCATTTTCAGAAATAAGCAAATATAGAGCAAAGCTGTAAGGTTTGAGTGGCAATAAAACTGGAAGGCACAAATTGACACAACTGAAAGAGACTTAAGGAGCAACATCTTTAAAAGAAAAAACATTCTAATGGATTAAAACACATTGAAATATCTTATATTTTGATCTGAAGTGTTTTGGCTTTACAGCCATTTCAAATAGTCAAACCCACCTTTTTTCAAAGATGAATCCAGGAAACTCTCTTCCATGAAATCTGACTGGAAATGTAGTTTCCATCATCTTACAGAGAAGCGGACAGTTATGCATTATCTATCAATATCCCTAGACTGAACTTTCAAGGGGACTGCTAAATTGGCATCCTTTATTTGTGTGTTCAATCTGGTAATTAAACTTCTGCTTACCTGATTTGGAGGTCAAGGAAAATGAATGTTATAAATCACTGGCAGAGTAGAAGCTGGTTTCAAAACTCAGTATGTAGGATGAACTGATTCAGAGTTGTCAAAATTTGTTTAGGGAAAAGAATTTCTTAAAAAAAAAAAAATCCTGCTTTTTGATACTCGTTTTTGTTTTATTCTTTGTTTTAAGGACTATCGGACAAAACCCTTTTGCTGCAGTGCATGTCCATTTTCCTCGAAGTTCTTTTCAGCCTACAAAAGCCACTTCCGGAATGTTCATAGTGAAGACTTTGAAAATAGGATTCTTCTCAATTGTCCTTACTGTACTTTCAATGCAGACAAAAAGACTTTGGAAACGCACATCAAAATATTTCATGCTCCAAATGCCAATACACCAAGTGGAGGCATAAGCACTTTTAAAGATAAAAACAAACATGATAGCCTTAAACCTAAGCAGGCTGACAGTGTAGAACAAGCTGTTTATTACTGTAAGAAGTGCACTTACCGAGATCCTCTGTATGAAATAGTTAGAAAGCACATTTACAGGGAACATTTTCAGCACGTTGCTGCTCCTTACATAGCAAAGGCAGGTGAAAAGTCACTCAATGGTGCGGTTCCGTTAAGTTCCAGTACCCGAGAGGAGGGTAGTATTCACTGCAAACGATGCCTTTTTATGCCCAAGTCATACGAAGCTTTAGTACAGCATGTTATTGAAGACCATGAACGTATAGGATATCAGGTAACGGCAATGATAGGGCATACTAATGTAGTGGTTCCCAGATCCAAACCTTTGATGCTAATAGCTCCAAAACCACAGGATAAAAAGTCTATGGGACTTTCTCAAAGGATGGGTCCTCTTTCTCCTGGAAATGTCCGATCGCTTTCATCACAGCAGATGATGAACCGACTCACTATACCAAAGCCTACGTTAAATTCTGCAGGAGTAAATATGATGTCAAATGTTCATCTACAGCAGAATAATTATGGAGTCAAATCAGTACCACCAAGTTATGTTGGGCAGCCAGGGGGAAGGCTAAACTTAAGTGGCAATGCACCAGTTTCTATTCCACAACAGTCCCAAACAATGAAACAGTTTTCACCAAGTGGAAATGGAAGGCCTTACACCCTTGGAGGGGAGCAGAGATCACAAGCCCCAGCAAGGTACTCTCTTCAGTCTGCCAACTCGTCCTCTCTTTCATCAGCTCAGCTGAAGCAGACATCATTATCTCAGTCCCAGGCAGCGTCAAGAGTATTAGGTCAGTCTGGCTCAAAGTCTCCTGTAGCTGCCACAGGCCCTTCTGCTGTCAATACTTCCTCAACACAAAAGTGGAAAATTTGTACAATCTGTAACGAGCTGTTTCCTGAAAACGTGTACAGTGTTCACTTTGAAAAGGAGCACAAGGCTGAAAAGGTGCCTGCAGTAGCTAACTATATAATGAAAATTCACAATTTCACTAGCAAGTGTCTATACTGTAATCGCTATTTACCTACTGATACATTGCTTAATCACATGCTTATCCATGGTCTGTCTTGTCCGTACTGCCGTTCAACCTTCAATGACGTTGAAAAGATGGCTGCTCATATGCGAATGGTTCATGTTGACGAAGAAATGGGACCTAAAACAGATTCCACTTTAACCTTTGATTTGACGTTGCAGCAAGGTAGTCACACTAATATACATCTTCTTGTAACCACCTACAATCTAAGAGATGCCCCTGCTGAATCTGTAGCTTACCACGCGCAAAATACGCCTATTGTTCCTCCAAAACCCCAGCCAAAAATCCAGGAGAAATCGGATGTACCTGTAAAAAGTTCTCCTCAAGCAGCAGTTCCCTACAAAAAAGATGTTGGTAAAACACTCTGTCCGCTATGCTTTTCAATCCTAAAAGGACCCATTTCTGATGCACTAGCACATCACTTAAGGGAGAGGCATCAGGTTATTCAAACAGTTCATCCAGTTGAAAAAAAGCTAACATACAAATGCATTCATTGCCTTGGTGTATACACCAGTAACATGACTGCCTCAACTATAACACTGCACCTTGTACACTGCAGAGGTGTTGGGAAGACACAAAATGGTCAAGACAAATCGAATGCACCCTCTCGGCTAAATCAGTCTCCAGCTGTAGCACCTGTGAAACGTACTTATGAACATACGGAATTCTCTCTCATGAAGAAAAGAAAAATAGATGATGATGACTCACCATCTGCCTTTGAGGAAAAGCCTGAAGAACCTGTAGTTTTAGCTTTAGACCCCAAGGGTCATGAAGATGATTCTTATGAAGCCAGAAAAACATTTCTTACAAAATATTTCAATAAGCAACCATATCCCAGTAGGAGAGAAATTGAAAAGTTGGCTGCCAGTTTGTGGCTATGGAAATCTGATATTGCTTCACACTTCAGCAACAAAAGAAAGAAATGTGTTAGAGATTGTGAAAAGTACAAACCTGGTGTGCTGCTTGGTTTCAACATGAAAGAATTAAACAAAGTTAAGCATGAAATGGATTTTGATGCTGAATGGCTGTTTGAAAACCACGATGAAAAGAACTCCAGAGTCAACGCTAGTAAAACGATCGATAAAAAGATAAACTTAGAAAAAGATGATGAAAGTTCTTCAGACAGTTATGAGAATATAGAGGAGGAATACAATGAAAGCAATAGTCCGTTTGGTCAACGCATTTCTGATGTTGTTAAAAAAACCTCTGTTGATAGTATAGTAGAGAACGTGGAAGACAGCATATCAAAGGAGACTGCTGAGGAAAATACTTTGCTATCTCCAGAAAAATCAGATAAGAAACAGGAGGAAGGTTTAAAATATGAAGAAATTCATTCTGCTGAGGAACCAACAAAGCTAGTAGGTGATGCTTCAGATAGTGATCAAGATGATGCTGTTGAATGGAAAGATGGAGCTTCACAGTCTGAAAGCGGACCTGGTTCTCAGCAGGTTTCTGACTTCGAAGATAATACGTCAGAGGTGAAACCGGAAGCCTGGACAGATGAATCATCCCAAAGTGAAGATGCTGGTAGTAGTAAGCCTACTGCAGAAACGAAGGGGATTGCATCTGAAAGTGATGAAGAACAGTCAAAGTGGAAGAATAGTTCCTATGGAAAAGTAGAAGAGTTTTGGTCTAAGGACCAGTCGCAGTGGAAAAATGCATCGGAAATTGAGGAGAGCTTATCAAATCAGCAGATGGAATGGCAGAATAGCACAATTGACAGTGAAGATGGAGATCAGTTTGACAATGTGACTGATGGTGTAGCAGAACCAATGCATAGCAGCTTAACTGGTGTAGAGCTGAGTAGTCAGCAAGCATGAACTGCTTGATTTGGAAGCATCAGTAGTATGATCCAATCTACAACTGTCTAAACACTTTCATTTCAGTATGACTGAATGCTTAATTTCAGTAAGCTTAATTCTAACTGGTACTGCCTTTTGAGTGCTAGGTCATCTGGTGAGTGGTTGATGTGGCCACTATTATTCCAGTGGTTATTTAAGTGCGCTGTTGGCTAATTTGCTTGATAATACCTGCTGTGATGAGCACAGTAACTTAATGTGAAAACAGATAAGCTGGTGGCTCCAGAATGCACACAAAGAAAAGCAGAGGTTTATTTTATCTGCATTTTCAATGTTTATTTCACTCTTGTACATGTTCAGTTGTATGTCTTTTTAAACATTACCCTTTTTCACATGGTAGTATAGGGCCAACATATGAGCTACCAGTTCAATGTGTATAGTAGACTATGGGGAAATTGATTTTTTTCATGTATCATTCTGAATAGTTGAAATGTATATTTGTACAGTCTTTTAGACCTATTCCAGTGAAGCTTATGAAATTGTTCTTGTGTACCCATCATAGATTTGTTTCTCTTTTTTAGTGTTGCCCTGCTGTGTAATAAATGCTGTATCTAGTTTACCTAGCAAGAGCTTGAAACTGCTATAGTATGGATTTTGACAAACTTAGTTTTTGCACATAACCTTGTACAATCTCAAAACAGAGGCCAGCAACATAAAAATTATATCTGGACTCTATTGTATTATAGAATTTTCTTGTTCTGAATATCCTTGACATTACAACTGATGACAAATGTATTTCAGAGCCATTTTCTGAAATCTTTTAAGCTAAAAAAGAAAAATCACATGCAAGAAACAAGTTTGCAGCTACTAATTTTGACACCTTTTAGATCTGTATAAAAGTGTATTGTGTTGAAGCAGCATACAGGAAAAAAGTGCTG
Source organism: Alligator sinensis (assembly GCF_000455745.1). Classification (NCBI taxonomy): domain Eukaryota; kingdom Metazoa; phylum Chordata; order Crocodylia; family Alligatoridae; genus Alligator; species Alligator sinensis. The sequence goes on along the minus strand of NW_005841895.1, from coordinate 1,304,018 downwards.
CATTTTGAATATTTAGTTTTATCTTTAGTTAACACCAACAAGGCGTTGTATTCATTTATACCATCTAATATATGACACACTGTTGTAGTATGTATAATTTTGTGATCTTTATTTCCCTTTGTATTCTTCATTTAAGCATCTAAATAAATTGCTGTATTGTGCTTAATGTAAATACTTGCTTTATTACAAATGCCATGTAATAGCTTCTTTTAAAATGTGCTTTATTTCATCAACCCCTTTTGAAAGAAGTTCTGAAGTTGTGCTCTGGCAAGTTTGTGGGGCTGTTCCAGATTTACCAAATTCTTTAGAATTTTTAGAAGCCCCTCCCCCTGCCCAAGTTCATGTTAAACAAAGAAGTTCAAAGTTTTCATCTTTATGCATTATTTGTTACTAGAATAGTGGCATGTGCTCGGATTTATGGTACTTCTATAGTTCCAAAATCAGGAAGAGCAGAATCTTCTAACACAACTGGAATTAGATTTTTTTTTTCATTATTTTGTAATCAGTGAAGATAAACTATATTTTAAATATTATTTTCCTGCATAGAGAGAGAGAGGGGTTTTTTTTATGTTTTATTGGAACTACTATATCTAGTTGGTATACACTTGGTCCAATAAAAGATACTGCCAAAAAACCCTTGCCTTTCCTATGCTTTCTGGACCATCATAGCTACAACAGTATACCAGCCCTTCCCTTTATAGATTCTTTTGTCTCTCTCTGAGTTGTAGGAAAGATGGTGATTACTTTAAAACTATTTTAAGAGCTAGGTAGTATTCCATACCCCCCGCCCAAAAAAAAATTATATATATGTGGCACAGTTAGCTTTAAATTTGATTTGACAGGATTACATAGGTCTTGAGTACTGTGGCAGAAACACTATGAAATGTTTGTCCCCTGTTCTGTGATTTTAGTTGTGTGATCTTCTATTGTAGAGAAATCTAAAATACAAGTGAGATTTACATAAGCGCAAATAAAATGACATCCCATATGGTACTGGGGCTTTTAATGTCCTTTAGCTTTTCAGGATTTTAATGTATTCATTCAATTTTCTATCAAGCCAGAAGCATGTGTGAAAAGAGTAGTATGCACTGTACTGGTGACAGTTAAACAGGTGAAAGTTGTTTAGGATTTGGTAAATTGTGTCTGGAAAGAAGTTGCCCCTGCTTCATTAACTTGTTTAATCTATAGTGAAGCAGTTCCTGATAGTGCAACTAGGGCAGACATTTGCTTTTGGTCAGTTAACCAGTTTCTTAACATTGTCACATGGTTTTAAAGCTTGAAAGTATCTGGAGCAAAATGTTCACTATTATTAACAGTGAACTAAGAAAATGCTCTTAAGTGCTATGGAAGTGAGTATGCCAAGTAAGCCCAAAGACCTCAAAGTATTAATATGCCCTATATTAAAATATATTATGCCCATTGTTCAGTTTTCAGTGCCACTGGTCTCTTACCTTTTCAGAATGAGATTTCCTGCTGCAGCAATGGACAGGTGTCTGCTTAGGGTCTTACTGGGTATCTGAATTTCTTTGCACATTGGAAAAAATACTGGTATGTGTATTTGTTGTTGCCAGCTCCATTTGCCCTAAAATATTTTTCATTTAGGAGAAAAATAAATGTCTGCATGGATAAATTTCAAACCATGCATTTTTAAAGTGTGAAATAACTGTTACATTAAAGAGAAATATAAGAAAAACAACCCATGATCCTGATGGGTATTTTTGCCCGCTGATTGTAACTATTTCACCAGAAATAAATGAACCCATATTTGGCTGACTGAAAAGTTGCTGGCTACTACCTACAACAGCACATTATGTACTTGTCCCAGAAACAGGTAAAACGTAGTCAATAAAACTTTGGAAGGAGGTGGTTCTTAAAAACATGAGTTGAGTTTTGCTTCTTCTATACTTATTTGTTCATGGCTTTTTTTCCATTGTAGACTACTGATTGTATTTGTCAGAAAACTTTATTAGGGAAAAAGTAAGAATCTTATTTCTTTTATTTATAGTTTCTTATATAGTGAAATGACTTGTCAACCTATACTAGGGCTTAAAAGGCTTAAAATAACTTAAAAATATAATTATAAACAAATCAAGCTGACGGTGCCTTTTACGTTTCATGTTCAGCTCTTTTAGAACACTTTTTAATGGTAGTACAGACAGACTTGTGTTGGTGGTGGAAGCCTGTAACACACACGTGGCTGAAAATAAAATATTTTATTATTTCTGAAATTGTCCTTTAGCACACTTTTAAAATGTTTCCTAGTGCTTAGTCGAGATACTGTTTTACAAGCTAATCATTTATGGTTTGTTGTAAGCTGATGCCTATATAATAATTGACATAATTATAGCTAACAAGATCTAAAGAAAATTTGAAGCTGCATCTATCCGAGTTGGTATTTCTAATGAGCCAATGATATGAGTGTAAATTAGAAATATTTAGAATTGCTCTACTTGCAGGAACGTCCATGGTAATGGTAGTTAGTTTTACATAGCGATTAGATTAAACCTCCTTCTCTAAAAATGTTTCTACTTTTTAAAAGGAAAATCTTTCTTTGTTTTAACTTGGAGAGAGACTTTAAGACACTCCTTTGGTACTTAGATGTTATTTTAGACTAGGACAGTTCTGTAATCCAATTGAGAGAATAGCCTCCCTTGATCTTTACAAATTCTTACTCTACTTTCAGAAGCAGAAGAAAGAGTGGACTAGCAAAACTAGAGAAACCACTCAAAACCTGTGTTAAAAGTTGGAAATCCTACTGGGGTTACACTGTGATAGCACATGTATTTGTATATGCACTCTAGAGCAGAATGTTAGTAGCATGACAGCTGTGTGCACACAGCAACCATCTGGGTGCCTGATACTAGAAAGTGAATTCTGCCTACTCGACCTTCTAGTGAGGAAAGAAGACAGCTGTAGGAATTCCTCGGTCCGCCGATGAAGCTCCCTTAAATTTATTTGTATTAGAGGAGATGAGACACTCATTTTTAAAACTTCTCCAAAGAGTCAATTTAACAACAGCCTGCTTGAAAATCAGAAGCTACTTTTGTCCAAATATAGACAATCAGAGATGCTAGTAATTTAAGAACTAGTTGAGGAAAGTGTGTTGTTATGTAGTATGCTAACTTCTACAAATACACAATGTGATGAGATGAGCCTTGTATAATTTGCAAGTCAGTACAACTGAACACTCCTTGTGATTTTGATGGGATTTTTAGACTCGGTAATGAAATAAACCAGCACTTTTGCACATGAATATTAGAGAGAGTCCTGTGCTCATGTAAGTATGTAACTTTCTTTTAGGATTTTAAAGGTATTTTAGGAGACATTAAATTGTAATGATGCAAGATTTAAAAAAAAAAAAAAGGTATTGGAGACGCTACAAAGTTAGTTTTTAAACCCCTCTCCCGCTAAGTGTTGTTTGGATGAAAATTTGTTGCCCTTAACTAGAACGTCCTTTTTCCTTCCCCCAAAAGGAAGGAATTAGCAGTTTTATCTAAACTTTTTATTTCCTCGGCTAATTAATGTTTCTTCTCTTTATACCATGTACGTTTGCCAGCCTCAGTACATTCTTTTTATTTTGGGTACTTTGTATTAATCCTTAAAGTGTTTTAATCTGTAAGTGAAGCTGCACTAAAGGTAAACCTAACATGTTTTATATGACCTTTGTAAAATACCTGTATTGTGGTATAACTTATAACAGGCTATCAACCCCATTTATATTTAAGACAAAATTTAATGTTACTATTTGTTGCAATTCTTAGCTTTCCACTTAAGCATAGACTAATGAGTGTAAAGATGCTTTCGGCCCAGAATTTAGACCTTTGTAATCAGAAGTTGACAATTATTACTTTTGTGAGGGATTTTTACGCTACACATTCCAGCCTCCTGGTGTAGGATAAATGGTGACTCAGGTTTTTCCACTTTACATACATTTTGTGGGAGCAGAGAAATGTTGTCTTAGAAAGACTAGAACAATAAGATTTTTTAAAAGTAATGGTAGAGAACTTGGAGGCTATACACTGTTTGGTACAGAGTTAAATAAAGTTGATGATGTCCCTTTTCAACATAAGGGTCTAAATCTTGGGAAACTTTCCACTTTTCAGTGGAGGCCAAAGACCAGGATTTGCTCAATGAACATAAGACTGTACTTGTCTTATGTTAAGTCATTTGACAGACTGCATAAAGATTTACCTCAGAGCGGTCAGCTGAAAACATGGTATCTTTCCAGAAAGAATTCTTCTCAATACTGAGGGTGACAGGACTAAAGCTTGTAAAACCTGCCAGTAATTATCCTGCTATTAAGGAACTTTGTCCTAAAACAAAAATAGGAAAACAACTTTAATAGAAAGCGTGCATTCAGTGCGTCTACCTGATGCCAGTTGCTACTTCATATGAGACTACAAAAAGGAGCAAACTTCTGCTGTTAGGTATCTTACTTCTGATTGATACTTAAAACATTACCCGTCATCACTGCAATAGTGGGATTTTTCCACAACTATTAGAAGAGACTAATAGATTCGTGACTAAATATAAGTCTTTTCCTAGTGTACACCATTCATGTACATAAGCTCCCCAAACAATTACATTACAGAATTACGTAGGAAGATAGTTTGGCATTTTTGGCCTTGGTTAAGTCTACTATTCAAAAAATGCAGTCAAAAGGTCTTTTTTAGCTTTGCAGAAAGTTTATTTACATGATTCAAAGTACATTATACAAACAACTTTTGGAAGGCTTTTGAAGCCCTATCCTATTTTGACGAAAAGTCCTGAATGTTTTGGCCATGTAGAATTATTAGCAAATATCCAAAATTGCCATGTTGGCTTTTGTTTGTTATCTATAATGCAACAGCTGTTTCAGGTATGGGAAGAGCATGCAGTAAGTGTTAATACAATTTTAGAACTTAATGTGAACAGATAATCTGAAATTGTTTTAATCTACCAAGCTATAGCACTACAGCTTTGTGTTTTGTATAAATAAGTTTCCAAATGTCAGTGTGAACAGTGACACGTTTTCATACATTTTTTCAGTGATAAACCAAACTGTTGTTCTTAAGTAACGTGATCAAAACTCAGAAAAGTATGTACTTAATGGTATTTACATTTCCACACATGATGTTTTAAAAGGTTTAATTTCCTCTTTAAAATGAGCCATTTCCATAAAGGTGTACCAACTAAGTGTATAATGAAACTATGGTCCACTTTCCTCTGTCATTGCAATATATTAATATACATTTTGCTCATAACAGAATTCAGGTTTTTATTCAAGGTAGGACAAAGTGCACAAATCATAAGAACAAATCCAGAGAATATCAGACATGGAAAAACCCTCAAGCAACCTTTTCCTAAAAGCTGTTCCTAAATTCAAACATTAATGATTTTTATGTTTTGTACCTGCATAGTTCATAGGAAAATAGTCTTCAGTTCTGTAGAGTTCTGGGAGGTCATACGTGTGCTGTGCTGATGGAGTGTGCTTCTGAAAAAAAAAGAGAAATTCCAACTGTTGAGGTGTGGGGAGGAAAGTAGTTGGTAGTGTGTTTAGAATAAGGGAAAAGGATATTTTAAATCTCAGCAAGGCCATGCAATCTGCCAAAATTAATTCACATGCTGACATGCACATAAGATGTGCACCAAACCATGGCAGAAAGCAGGCCACCACAAGAAATTATAAGAAAAGTTAGCACTTTTCTCTCCTGTGCTTTGGGCATATAATTATCATTGCAGTCAAGTTTCCCAGCCTTCATATGCCAAAGCATTGTAAGGAATGTACCCTTATTTACATAATATGTGAAATAAAGGGTGTATTTTACCTTGGAAAGCAAGTTGTGAGATTCAGTCATTTTTGTTAATTTAATCCAAGTAATTTTCTTGCATAGACTTTCATTCCTATTATTTTTTCATTAGGATGTAAAAGTTCATTAAAAATAATCAAAAGCATCTGGAACTAATAGGTAGCAGCAGTAAATTTCCACAGTTAGAGGGAATTTCAGTAAGCTATTTCCTGAAACCCAGCTCAGTTTTCTAGGATGCAAAAAGATGTTGAATTAGGTTACTCATTCCAAATGAGTTAAAAGATCATCATAGGTGGTGTGTTCTGTATAGATTAGAGCAGGAGTGCCACAAATGGTGCAGGCAGCCTGTGTGGTGCACAATGATCAAGAGATCAGAAAGCAGAAGAGCAGTCTGGCAGAGGAAGAGGATTTTGAGTGGTGCTTGGGGAGGGAGAATGCCTACCAAAAAATTTGGCTCCCACGGGATTCAAGGAAAGCACTGATGGAGGCTGCAGAAAAGATTGCAGTACTAAACAGGATGTATAAGACTATATGGGGAATGCACAGAAAGGAGAGCTGGGGGTCTAATAACACTGCAAAGAGAGTAGCCGCAGGACTTGGATTCAACCTGGGCCTATCATGAAGTGGGAAGGTTACAAAGTGGTCTGTCATCAATAAAAAAATAAGATGATGTTACTTAACATGTACTGTAGCAGCACCCCAACATCACAATCAGGTTGGCTCTTACAGTGCAGGCCCTGTACAATCCCTTAGTAAGTCAGCAGTACCAACCCCTAACAGCTGACGGTCTCAGGATGTCATAGCCACCTAACTTCAGGCGTTGCTCTGTATTTTGGCAGTGGTATCTTAATGGATTTTCAAAAAATGTGACTGATACTATAAACAAGTATAGTTTCATTCACACTGACTAGCTACAATGGACAAAGCAGTTCTGGGGTAATGTTTTCAGAAGCACCAAAATAAGACCGGATCTTAGAGCACTTTCACGCATGTAGGGAGGCTGCTCTGACATGCTGTAAATCCAGCATGTTGGAGCGTGGAAATTTAATGCGCTCCAGCAGCCTCCACCATTACATGTATCAGCGTCCCTGCGCTGAAAATGGCAGCGTGGTGCTTTAAAGCTTGTTGAATGAACTTCAGTTCAAAGTACCCCACTGCCATTTTTTCAGCGCGGGGAGGCTGATACATGTGACATTTGATGCTTTTAATTAGTTGTGGCTTGCTAATTAAAGTGCCCCTTGCCTCCCAGAGCATGTTTATAAATGCCCTTAAATCCTAAGCATGTTAGACCTTTGAGAACCTAAATTTAATTGCAAACTAACAGGGTTTATTTAGAAGCCTACATTACTGGCACTTTAAAAAAATAAGCCCTTGGTTACTGGGACATATTTGAACACATTTATAAAAAAAAAAAAAAAAAAGAGTAGGGTTGTAAACTTACTGTCATTCATGGAATTAGAGGAAATAAAAAATTGGAGTCCCATAATCTTAGAAACTGCCTTAACTAGGGTTTACACTAATAGTTAAAATTGGAGCAAAGCATGGGGAAGGTTAACTTGAAAACACATGAGGACTGTAGATGGAGTTAGTAAAGTTGTAGGAAACACCTGAATACAGAAAAGTGTTTCAGGCTCCAACAGGGAACCTAATTCAAATAGGGAAACAGCTCCGGTGCTGAATGCTGCTCTTCTACTACACAGGCCTTCACCCACACACCTAAAACCAGGGGCTCAGTATGGAATTAAGAAATTCTCCTTTGTACGGCTGAATACCCTCAGGGTTTATCCTCTACAGATCCCAAGGATGGACCCTAATGCACAGAACTTGAAGCAGACAGACTGTTAGTTACTTGGAGGCTTCACAGCTCTTGTGTATATGTAGTTGCTATAGTTATCTATTATGTACATCTGTATGCTTATTTAACAATGGGCCCAGGGAGTAAATATTACACAGTTCTTTGGAGAACATAGTGGCTTCCTAATGCTACTTGGTGTCATTTGAAAATGAGCTACAAAGTCCTGGGGCCTGGATACTGGTTACCCTCCAGTGCTGCACTCCTGCTGACATGTACTTTATTTGCAAGTCTGGGATAAGTAGCAGTATGTTCTCAGAGAACTACCTTTGGGATCTTCAGAGCTTTTTACATAAAGTTCTCACATGAGCTAAAGGGACATGCATATAAACTTGGATTAATGAATAACATTTCCATTATCAAAGGCAATGATCAGCAAAGGCATGCTGTTTGCAGTGATAGAGGGATGGACAACGTTGATAATACATTTCAAAGTAACAAAATTATTAGAAAAATAGTGAAAGCAGAGGGTCCTTACAGTCCCCAGCACTGAGCAAGGCCATACAGTCACTATGTCAGCAAAGCAGGTAAGGTAGCCTTTGGAAAAACTGCCTTTGGAACCAAGTTCACCGTGTTAACTTTACTGGCTAGCAGAGAGAAACAAAAGCAGGAGCGGCAGATTTTTTAGAGTGCAAAAGTGAGGGTTTTGTTGGTTTTAGAGAAACATTGTAAAGACAAATAAAAAGGGGAGGGAATTGTGCTGTCTTTCAAGAAACATCAGTGGTTGATAACATTGAAAAAGAGCAGCAAAACCACAATGAATAACACCCCTGAAACTTAACAAGCATGAGTGACAAGCCAATTTAGGGCAAGCCACAGCAAGGAAAACTGCCAAAGGACTTGAGCTTCTCTAAGGCTAGACTACAGGATTTGTCATTCAAAACGCTGGTCCATTGAGTCGAATAGTTGGCACATGGGCACCCAGTACTGGCAACAGACTCATCATCCTCTATGATGCATCAAACTAGTTGGATAATGTTGCATACTGGAAGGGTAGAACTCCTTCCTTACCCCTGCAGTGATCTGTTGATGCCAGAAGATCTGTAGACCCTGTCTTATTACTAAGCTAGCTAGCAGTGCTGTTGGTCAAACGTATTCTGTCAAGTTTCTAATTCTAGTTACTGTGTGCTTCCTATACGATCTGATAACAATGAATTCCCCTGAATGACTACATGTTGTGTAATCATGCTGTGAATAACTGTGAAAGTAATTCCTTCTGTTTTAAAAGTACATGTAATTAACTTTCATCCCTCTAGTTCTCAACTGCATTAAAAAAGAACTGCTCCAGCCTGTTCATTATCTTAAGGTGTAGCTGCTGAATGGCAAATAATGGGGCACAGAGATTAAATCAGAGGGCCAGACAGCATTTTAGGATGAGTTGATGGGGAAAGTATTCCTGCACATCTGTACAAATAAGATATGGGGTTCATAGGCATGCAGGGATGGGTGAGGAATATTTATGCTATGCATGTAACACAAACTCTGGCTCTTTTGCAGTCTGACTACTGCGAAACCCACAGGAAAGCAAGAGCTGTCTGCCAAGGGAAGAAAACCTGGGGAATTTACAATTCCAAGGCTTACCAGAGAAACCAAAAGGGAAAGGCTAAAGGGCAAGGAGACTGGGCCTTCTGCCCCAGAGATCACTTGGTGTGGCTCTTTAAGGACTAGAAGATGTTACTGTATTCTGGTTCTCACTAAGTAGGCGCTCTTAGTCTAATTCCCAATGGAGTAGCAACCACAAAAATATGCCGCAAGTGGCTTGGACCTTGTCACTGAGTTCACCAGCTTGCAAAAGGCTGAGTGGCCAAAGGAGTGAATGTTGTTTGTGTCTCATCTAGACTGTAAAAGCCTCAGGGCAAGAACCCGTCATCTGTTCTGTTTTGGTCTCTGACGTTCTAATCTATGCACACCTATGACAATGTATAAATACTAAATGCCTTATCACTCCTGCAAGCTCTTTCCCAGGTGCTGTCTGAGATATTTGAACAGGGCATGGTGTTGCATGATGGTAGCTTACACCATGTCTGTCTGCATTGTACCAGGATTTTTGCCTCTGTGGCCAGCCATCTGACACTAGTCTGAAGCATTAAGTTAGCATAAAATATGTACACCATTTCACAAAACTGAAAATTTAAGGCTACATAAAATTCTTTAAGGTAAGGCCAATACCGGGTTTATCAAGTAAGCAACGGATGTCTAGGAATGCTAGCAAGCATTATTCAGGTGCCTTCAGACAATACTCTGAGACCGTAACAAACACACAAAATGTGCTCACACTCTCAGAGTCTAGGCATTATACTGATGCTGTGGAAAAAAAAAAAGACCAGATTGCTGTGATCTTCCTAAAAGAAGATATAACAATTAGAGAAGACAGTAAAAGCCACTGGGAGGCTTTTACAAATGAGGGGATTTTTGTCCCCCATAGCCTTCATCCCAGTTTTGGGAACTATTTACTAACTTTCTTTCCCTTTGTTTGAAGCATGTAAATTAGGGAGGAGACTGATTCCTAGCGCCGATTAAACCAGCAGGATAGTTTGGGTTAGAAACAAAAACGAGAATTTTAGGCAGTATTTTTGAAAGTGAAACACAAGCAGCATTCTCTGTTTGCAGGCTAACACAAAGAAATGGCATGTAGAATCATGCCTGAAGGATTAAAAGTTCTAGTGGCAGCTAGAGAGACTTCAGTCAGCTAAAACTTATCAGGAGGCCTAGCTATCTGGGATGGGAGCTATATGGCACTATTTCCAGAGCACTCGGACCTCCGCTTGAGAAGTGGACCCTAAAGCCTCTCTTGGATAGCTACAGGCCAGGATAGCAGCTGATAAAGCAAAACTTTTGAGAACAATAAGAGTGTGGCCTGCATATGAGTGTGACTTACTACTACTCTCAGCTTTAGAAAAGTAGAATTGGGTCACAAAGTAAGCACCCGTAGATTGTGCCCCATCCAGGAAACAGTTTAATCCACAGATTCTACTTTCCATTAAAAACAAGTGGTGGTGGTTTACGTATGTGTGTTTATGTTTAGTTTCCAAAACCAGACTGTGCATAGTAAACTTAAGCCAGCTTGTCTTGGTTACTGCATAGCAACATTACATTGAAGCTGAGTGCTGTTGAAAATACCCTGCAATCTTGGTGTGGAGAAGAAAGAGGAAGAATGTTTCCATCTATGCACCAGTTGCAGGCAAGGCCAGGATTTGGCATTTAGTGATTCTGCTGCTATTGTAACCCCAAGCTATTTATTTTTTACAAGAAATTTGCAGTGCAGCTGATTATCAGTGTCATGTTTGATGAGCTACTTTCAAAGGCTGGGAGAACAGGCAAGTTAACAGAGAAAAGGAAAAGCGTATTTCATGCTGGAGATGGAAATTAACTGTTTAGGCTCCCACCTGTAAAAACTCAGCTGTGTCTGTGTGCACGTACAACTCAAACCAAAGCCCCTCAGCTACTGAGACAGTTCTCTCAGAACCACAGTCAACAATCCCTGCAGACTGGAGCACATGCAAAGCAAATTTCCTGCAAGTTAAGACGGTTTCATGAGCCAGCTGACTTTAGCCTTGAGCCTCCACTTCACCCTGTGATTTTTTGAAGCTTTCAAAAGGAACAATAATAGATGAGTCTGTACTGCTGGATTGTACAACAACCCGCTGCTTACTAAGCTGTCAGGACTACTCATGTTTCCAGAGGTCCTGAACCTATTTAATTTCCATTTATGGCCAGTCTACCTGAACCAGCAGCTAATGCACATTCCCTTAACCAGCACTTGGCAACCTTTTAAGGCTGTGGTTAGGACTGACCAAGTTCAGGTCAGAGGCAGGCAAGTGGATGCTAGAACCCAGCCACCACTTCTCATTGTGGCAACAGGGAAAGACCTCAGCTACTGAAGACTCAGGTCTGCAGGCCAGATCCAGCCGGTGAGTTGTAGGCTCCCAAACCCTGCCCTTAAATCTACTGAACATTTGCTCCTGCCAATAACAATAGAAGAAGTGCTCAAAGCCACTGGGGATGTATAAGTACGCAAGAAAATAGCCTCAGGAGCTGTACTCCAGAAGAGACGCAAGCAACGGAGATCTGAATTCCAGTAAGATGAAGGGCAGCAGGAGGTGATTCTCTTAGAAAGCAGGAAGATCTAATATTCAAGGAGCAGGGCAGTGTCAGCACTGAGGGAACAGGTTAGTAATATTTTCCTGGGGTAGACTATCTTCCTGGCTGTTCATTTTTATTGGTATTTAATAGCAGTACTGGAATAAAGGTCTGACTGCAGCTGTTCAGAAATGACTGTCTTCACTAAAAGTTTGGTTCTATGTTGATGTTTCATTTTGATTTTAATATATTTGTAATACTATAGAAATCCAAATAAACCATGTCAACATAATGAAAGTGTTGAACCAGATTCTTGCAAAATGTTTCAATTTTGTTAAAAACATGGAAAATTCCCATTGACAGATTTTCAATCACTTCTAGCGTTGAGTCTCCTTCAGTTTCTTTTCTAAACTTCTCCAGAAAATAATTTCAAAATATGCCCTCTCTACGTGCGTATAAGATACCTGTTCTCCCTGATACTTTAGGGGTTGGAAAAAGAATGCTCCAAAGTAACTTTTACAGCCTCAACGTATGCTTTATATTCCTGTAATCTTCCATGAGTTAGACTTCTGCACACCGCTTTTTCCCCTCAGTCTTGCTTATGGGAGTCCCATGGCTAAGATGCAGCGTGGAAACTCTGTAAGGCATTTTGATCCAATGTTCGGGATCAAAACATTTGCTTTTTAACCAAAACATTCAACAAAAAGTCTACATTACCTACAGTTACCTCAGATACTGGAGTTTTTTATGGTGGGCTGATTCCAATGCAAAGCTGCTTTGAAAGTCCCAGATATTTACATGGTTAATGGGAACATCCACACTTACAATAGAAAAACAAAAATTATAGGGGTTAGACACTCTGGAGCATCTTTTCAAGAGCATGTGATATAAGTGCTCTCTGAGCTAGCCTGTTATTAACTTCAGGGGGGGATTTAAGGCACTGGGGGTTGACCTATAAAAACCCTCGATGGCTTAAGAACCTGCTCACTTGAAAGGTGCCTTTGTCCCCTTGTCATACTGCCAGGGCTATGATCAGCAAGCAGGGACTCAAGAGGGACTGCTCTCATTTTGAGAGAAAGAAGCGTCCTCTGTGAACGGCCATCTGCATTAGAACCCACTCCTCGCCTTACTGCGTAACACCCTCTGAAGACTGACCAGCGAGGAGTGCTGCATGGCTCATCTTTTAGAGGGAAACTTTTGATGTTCCCCCAAATAGCAGCTGGGGTGAAGCTAAGGGGATGCGGCTTTTATTTAATATCCATGCTTTTTAGCTGGCACATTTTGTGAAATTTCTGATAGCTTTCTTCTGCTTATGCAGATTGTGGGGGGTTTTCTTGCTAACTATCAAGGGTACCTAAAAAGTATGGGATAAGTAGAAATGTAAAGAAATCAAATAATTAGACCAACCAACTACTGGCAGGAATCAAAACTGACACTTTTACTCCTATTTGGGTCTAAGGCCACACATTAGAGCAACCACAGGGCTTCTGTAATTTGTGGTTGGGAGAATGCTGTAGCTTCCCCTTCTCCCTAAAGGTATGTGCCAGAACATCCCCTAAGCAGAAACAAAAAAGTAGTGGGAAGCCTCAGGGTGCATCTAGTGGTGCAATCTCCTTCAGACCATGCCATGGGAGCAGCAGTCAGACTACGTCCCTGGACCAGGTAAGACTTCTCCCTCCCTCTGTGCTCAGTGGAACAT
>NW_005841895.1:1281871-1290588 GCF_000455745.1 Alligator sinensis | reverse complement strand
TATGGGAGGGGAGTGCTGAGCATGAAGGGGAAGGGAGGGGGAGATCTTAGCTGAAACACCCTCTGACTGCTGCTCCCATGACATGGGCTGCCTGCCCCAGTGGGGGAAGGGAAGCTGGGAGCAAGGGAGTGCAACCACACCTGCAGTACCAGTTGCTGTTCTCCTCCCATCCCCCCTCCCCCCCCACACACACTTTACAAAATCCTGAATCTGCCCATGGGAAGCCTGTGCTGAGGGGAATCCACGTATGACCTAGGCAACTTTCATCCCTCTTTTGTGCCTTAAGAGCTGCGTAAAAGGAATTTAACCAGGAACAGGATTTGTCTTGATTAACAGCGCAACATTCAAGCATACATTCAAGATTTATCCCTACAAAATAGGCAGGTACTACTGTCCCTATATTGCAGCTGCAAAAACTGAGGCAGAAGAGTGCAGTTGTGTGTGTCAGACACAACTAGTCCGTAATAGAGTCAGGATGAGAATCAGAACTCTTGCCTGTTTCAGGTTGTTTATCTGGTTCCACAGGTGCATGAGACACCTTTACTAGTACAATTAAGGAGGGAGTCCCTATCTTCAGGGGCTTATGATGTAAAATTAGGCATAAAAAAGAACTGCAGGGAAAACAGGAGGAAAAAAAGAAAGGAAGTACTACATTTTCCATGGAGAGCAAGAAGCAAGAGCTGCTACATAACTTCTTAAATGCCTTTCCCATAATTAAGTGAAACTTCAGAGGAGGAAGAATTTGAATTGATAGGCAAAGGTGGGAAAGTGATCCTACAACACTGAATGAGCACAGAATAGAGACAATTGTACCTGGGGAGCAAACCTTGAAGATGAATGAGGAACAAAACTGCTTCAGCGAGGGGTGCAAGGGAAGGGCAAAGTGCTGAGGTAGAGGCAGGAGTACAGAGCGAGGACAAGAAGTTTGAAGACAAGAATCAGAAAAATGGCAGATAGCCAGCCAACAAATCAAACACAGGGAATGACAATAGATGTTGTCTGGCATTTCCATTTGGGAAAATGAGGATGTGTTTATATTTTTAATTTTTCCCCATAATGAACATGTTGCAGTTTGAGTTTGTAGAACTAGACATTAGGAAGAACTTCACAGTTAGAGTGGCCAAGGTCTGGAACGGGCTCCCAAGGGACTCTTTCCTGCCTATGCAGGGGGTCGGACTCGATCTATTGAGGTCCCTTCCGACCCTAGCATCTATGAATTGTTGATAGAGATTAGGCATGCCCTTACCTCTTCAGGAAATCTTCAATTATGCCAGGATCATTTTGTCTATACGAACATACAAAGTGTATGTTTGGTGGGGGAAGGGGATGAAAAAGTAAGACAACCTATTCTGTGTCAGGGATTTTGCTAATGAGTCATATGCCAGCAATGCCAACAGAAGAAGCAAGAAGGAAAGCTACATCAAGAGCTTGTATCTTTCCACTACAGGCTGCATGCCCACCCAGGTACCTTGAGAAAATAAATGGTCACCCTCATTTCTCCTTCATTAAGTGCAAGAAAGCAAAAAGCTGAGCATCTGACCTTTGCTCCAAAGTAATAAATTCCAGTACATCCTTACTTTCAAGCCTGCATAACTCTGCCCCCAACATATCCCTAAAGCACTGCTTCCCTTGCTCTGTACTCTGTCTAAACTCTCTCTCATACTCAGGCACTGACCTCAGAGTAACAGGATCTGAATCATATTCCTCTGTTCTGCCAGTGTGTGAACTCAAGCGAGTTGCTTCTCTGTGCCTCAGTTTCCCAAACCTTAAAATGGGGAAGCAGAGAGAATCATACTCTGTCCTAGCAAAGTATTGAGAACTACAAATAAAAAAGTTATTTTTATATTATTTTGCTTAAAAACACTTTCCAATAGATATGTGACAAATATCTTCCTTACCCTACAACACAATAACCAAGACAATCCCCACACCTACCCAACATCAGAGCAACAAGGAACATGCCCTACTTGCTCAAGATAGGAACTGTCAGTGTGGACTGGACCAAAGGCCCCTATAGTGCGGTATTCCTGTGATGGTGCCCAGGACAAGATACTCTGAGGAAGATGCAAGTGGCCCCATGGCAGGCAGAGATGGGGCAATCACTTCCACTTGGAGGTCTCCTCTTGGCCTTATAGTCAGATTGCCTTAAGCCCTGAAGCTGGTTTGCTATATGTACAAATATACTGATTGTTATGCTTTGCCATCACCTCTCTCTTCTTGTTCTAAATATTCACTATTGGCTCTTTAAGGACAGGGACAACAGTCAAGTGCGTTTTTTACCCACTGTGCCATAACAAGTAAAATACAGCACGATATGTAATGACTTGCCTATTTCACTCCACCAGTAATAATGAGTGATTTACTGTGAGATGTTTAAAGAGCATTAAAAATAAATTGTCTTGCTCCCTTTACTGTAATGCTCCCCCCACAACACCAGCAAGGCCAGTAGCCATTAGTTCATTAAAGAATCTTCTCATTATGGTCATTGTACAAGGCAGTAATTATCTTGCTGTGTCTTCAGCGCAGGCAAAGAGGGACTATTTAGAGGAGACAGTGTGTTAGGATGCTATGGACAGATCTGAATGACAGTGGAGAGCAGTAGTTAAGGCATAGCCTCTTAGCTCCTCCCAACAAAGGCACTAGCTCTAAGTGCAAAGTATTCAAAAAGTCAGTGCTCAAGCACTTGTCATCCATCAGTTTCTTTTCTTTTGATCTATGGGACCTGGTTTCTCACTAATATCATCTTCTGGTGCACTGTTGCCAGAAGGAGCATGTCCTTAAAAATGAAGGTCTGGATGCATTTGGAGGTTTCTGTTTGTGATTGGTCTGGCAGTTTGCATCTCCAAGGCCTCGTGCTAGGGAGTGCTCTGGCTCCTGCACACACAGTCGCTGAATTTAGCTCTGAACAAAAAAAGTAACATACTTGGGGCTGCTTCTCTGTGCTAATCCTCATAAAAGCCCAAACAGAGACCTGATAGAGTGAGTCGAGCAAATAAATAATAATAATGCCTAGCACTTTCCATCTGCAGAGTGCTTTACAAGCCACAGGCTAGTAGTCCCTTGCCCTCATCTGTGCCCTTCCCACACCTGGGGCTGTATCTGTATAACTGAAGGCAGAATTTGGCCAGTTAACTAACTAATCCCCCAGGGCAGGTCACTATTCTCATTTTATGATGGATAACCGTAAAAGAGTGAGGTTAAGTGACTTGCCCAAGACCACAGGTCAGCGCTAGCCTTGGAACACGGCAGTTCTGGGCCCCTGCGGATCATTCCCCAGGCAATGTTATGGCTCTTTAAATTGCACAGAGGGGTAGAAAACTATTGTACAAGCTAAAATAAATGCAGGAGCAGCTGCACTTACTTCATCAAGAACACTGCTGGCCAATCTGAAGAGTACAAAGGCTAAGACAACTGCCAGACAATTTTCTATGTCCAACACTGAAAAACAGCTGGTTTGCTTGCCTGAAATTTACTTGCATCATGAATTAGTGAGGCTCTGCTTAGTCGCTAGTGGACAAGCATCCCCACTGCAAAACCATCTTTGGAGCTTCTATTCAGCAGCATCTCCAGCAGTAATGCCAAAGGCAGAACAGCTATGGAGAAAGAACAAACTTTTGCCCAGGAGGTTGTTTTCTCCAGCAGTGGGTTAAGGAACAATGGCTGGGCTTGTGCTGCCTTTGCCTGGGAAGTCCCTGCTCTGTGGGACAAAATGGCAGGCCCTGGAGCTATCAGTCTTTGCAGTAAATTCCCTATTTTTAATGCAACATCAGAACAGAAAGAGACCCAACATTTTAGGGCCCTCTGCAAACTAATTCATCCTAATACATTTCCTTATTTAAGACACTTAAACATTATTGGAAGCTTTTGCATATTCAGTGTTTGCTAAGGTCCCCAAGAACCAAAGCCCAGCCTTCCCTTTTTCCTGAAGTCACAAATAAGAACTAAATACAAATAATAATATCTCTGAAACAGAATTACAGACAGGAAAGATTCTTATCACTTGTAGAGGGAATTATAGAGAAGGCTCCCAAAATGAACCAGTGTAGCCCAATGGCTGTGGCTCAGCACTGGGAGTCAGGACTTCCTGGATCTAATTCCAATGTGCCATTGATTCACCATGTGACCTTGAACAAGAGACTTTGCCTTTCTATGCCTTAGTTTTGCTATTTGTAGAATGGGGATAGCGAAGCTCACCCGTCTTTTTAAAACCTTAAGTATACAAATGTTGTTTTATGTTTAAAATTGTTCCTGCAACACAACATAATATGTAGAGAAGTTGGGTTGTGTCCTACCTGGTAATTTATCCACCTACACTTCCCAGCGGCCAGCTGTGCAGCAAGCGAGTATGTAATAGGCTAGGAATCAACACAGCATGCACACTGCAAACATGCCCAGCATTACTATTTTAGTATATTTTAAAAGATATGTATAGTACACAGACAGACAAGTAAATCATATGTTTACATATAACTTAATTCTTCTCTTGATAAACTCTAAGAAACAGGGAAAGGAGGGGAGTATATGGAGTTTATTTTTGTAATGGTATGTTGAGACATACTATAGCACAAAGCTATGTGCATGTAGTAAAAGTAAAGAACCAATTGAAAAAAAAAATCACTCTCTAAAAGTCTTGTAGAGGTTGATCTTTGATTTTCTTCAGATCCTAAGGACATGCAAGAACTCTGTAAAAATCATGGCTTCAAAAGAACATTTCCCCCCCCATATAAATTTATGATGATGTTCAAGATTCTGCCAGAAACCAGCATTAGCCAAGAAATAATATAATGGTACAAAGGATCCAATGATAAAGGGTGCAGGGCTCTGCCCACTGAAGGCAATTGGAGCTGAGAGCACTAATCACACTTGGTAGGGTGAAGCCCCAAAAGTGATTAGAAATATGGGCAAAAATAATAAAATGAAGTTCAATCTGAGAAAATGTTCAACAATGCCCCGATGTCTAATGAACAGAGATACTCAAAGAACGCTAACTCAGAGACACAGGGGGAAGGGAGCATTGTCCCTGGAGTCAATCGAAAGGTTGCGCCTGGAAGCCTATGCTCCCTCACCATCAACCCTTTATCTCAGCCTCCAGCAGCAGTCCAGCCTGATCCCACAAGCTCTGCTTAAACTCGGAGTCTGAGGTTGGCCCAACCCTGTTTGCCCCTTTCTGTACCATTGGGTAGTCACCTAGCTATACAGGCCTTTCACATACAAAGCCTGCCAGAGCCATCCTACAGTTCTTATTGCTGCCTTACGCACTACCAACCCTCTCTACTCTCATCTTCTGAGACAAGTATATATGTATCCCAGAGCCCACCTTAGTGCTACGGCACTTGAGGAATTAACACTACAAGGTGCTAAGCTTTGATGCAGCCTACAGATGTGATATAGATGGGGAAGCATGGTTCATGTGGCTGGGGCTGGTTCACAACCACTTCAAGATCAACCCTAAATAGGAGTATAGATCTACCCAGAAAAGCTGAGTGAAACCAGACAATACACTGTATTCAAGCTTCTGGAGTAACATGACTTCAGGTAAGGTACTGGAGTTGAGATGTGGCATGGTAATGGTTATGGTAGTATCAACAAGAACCTGAATCTCTGGCCATGCTAAAATTAAAGTCTCCTCAGCATCCCTTGGCAGGCAGCTGTTTAGCAGTAACTCTTGGTGACAAAACCAGGCTAATGGAGATGGTTCGAAACTCATCTTCCAGGCAGGCCTTTTGTTCTCCGTGCATCTGAGAATGTGACCTGCTAACACCATAGCAGAGATTGTTTCCAGCACTAGCTTCTCATCACTAGGGGCAGGATGCAAGTACCCACTGACTCCAATGCAATGCACAACCACATCAGAGAGAGTTTGCTACAAAAAGAAGCCTAGATCTTGCTTGATAAACTTGATACAAAAGGGCAATTGCTGTGTTTAGAAAAACAAACCAGCCTACATGTTTCCAATATGGAGCGTACTTTGGCAATGAAAGAGTTGAACAAAATCTGATGAAGGGAGGGGGAGGAGGAGGCTAACATTACTTTCAAGAACATACAATATTAGTGAATGGAGCCTGAAATCTCCTATTCAATATGGCAAGCTTCCACCAGCTAATGAAGAATAAAAATAGTCTGTCTACGACTATGTGAAAGAAATGCATGCACACACACACACACACACACACTCCCTCTCTCACACACTCCCTCACACACACACACCATGGAACTGGCACTGCAGTATGGCTGGGGGATGGGCAGCTCGAAGGAAAGCTGCAGTAATCCTGGCGACTCCTGCAGGCTGAGCTCTACTGGGTAAACTATACTGAAACGCTGCGTAATAGCAACTGCCAGACACAGCAACTGCAATCAGCTAAACCAGAGAGAAAGGACTAGAAATTTCCAGGCAGGCCAGGAGGAATCCTTTGCTGCTATTGGCTAGAGAAGTGTGCACACACACACTTTTTCTGGAGACTATTCGAGTTTTTCTGTTCTTGGCAATCCAGAGGGTTTCAGAAGCAGTTTTAGGAAGATTTGCAGGTTTGGGTGTGTTTGAGCAGGAGCAACGTAGCGTAGAGAGAGTAAGAGCCACTGACGATGAGCTTGCAGCGTTACTGCTATTATGGAAGTAAATTCATTTTACAATCACAGTTTTTATAGCATACCAAGCTTCCTCTCTTAGAGAATTTTGCAGCAAAACTAAATTAAAAAACAGGGGCAAGGAAATTGTTTTCACGTGTTTTCAAATCATGTTGACACTGACTGCGACAAAATGAATGTTACAAAAAAATGTATCTGCACTGAATATAAATATATTTATGAAAGGCTTTTAAATTCTGTCCTAGAAAGTGCTTTCTGATTGGCTCCTAATGATGTCAGATATCCATAAATGCCCGGTAAAATGTATGGGCTAACTAGTCAAGTTTCCATGTATAAATTCCATGTGATAAGAGCATCTAGGACACTTCAGGAAATGCACTGCAGGTTAATTATACTGCTCCTTAGATAGATAAAGTCATTTCACCTCAGGCCTTGCTGCCAAGCAAGCTGTACTACTGTCACCCACAAATGCGCTCTCAGTGGCCATCTCACCGCTTCATTATACACTGTTTATTTCTGTAGAGGGAAGCCTCGTTTAAGGATAGGGTAAATCACTGCCTATTTTCAGTTATGAATGATAAACACACAAATATCTTAAGCAGTTTCACTTTCTCTTTTCTGACAGCCTGAGCACCTCTTTAAAGTCAAAAGTGAGCTCACTCTGGTTTCTCTTCAAATGGGAAGTTGAAATTTTATGGATCGCCTTCACTTTCTATTGAATAAAGGTGCTATGAAACTAAGCAATATATTTTTTAAATGCCCTAATAAGAGGCCAAACTACAGTTTCAGAATCCTACAATCTGAAAGACTTGTGCCAAAACCATCAATTAAATCCTTCTTATTTGGCTGCAAATGGTCAAATAATACTGAAAAGCATGAACTCTTTTGGTGCACTCATGCCTATATACTTTTTGTAGTGGAAGACTTAGGACAGTGATTCTCAACCTTTATAGACTTCAGGCACACTTCAGAAAATGTAGCTTTTAATTTTTACTCTTTTTGACTATTGAAAAATAATAGAGCAATTCTTCTGTTTCAAATAACTCAGAAAGACCACAAATGTGGATTTCTTTTTGAAATCTCTGGGTTTATCGTGTGAATCATGTTTGCATACCTAACAGCGCTAAGTGGCACTCCACAACACCGCTCCAAGGATCTCAAGGCACCCTGGTAGAGAATCACTGGCTTGGGAAGATATGCACAGTGATAGCAACTTCAAGAAATTAATCAAGTTGCTTTGACAGACTGCATATTCCAATTAGAGGCACACTGGCATGGTTATTGCAGGATTGGAGAACTATATAAAATATTAATCACAAATGTTATGCCATAGCTTGCAACAATACATAGCCAATATTCTTTCTGCCTGAACCACAGCCATCAGAAATAGATTAATTTTGTTTCCGAATATGAATATGACAGTTCAGGTTGGATTAGATTTTGGCTTGAAGTACACAGCGTATTAGCAAGAAATCTTCTACAGGATCTGAATTTTATCATGCCCTTGTATGCATCTTTGCTGCCAAGCATGAGCCAATTTGTATGTGGCAGCCTGTTTAATATTTTGCATTCATATTTCCAATACAAGCAAACAAACAGGCTACATGGTAACACAGAATGCTGCCTGATTTGCTCCATAAAATTGTCTTTGTTTTTCAAATCCTCGCCTAAGGCTTATGGACGTTTAATACAAATAAAACAGCAAACTCTAGTAGAGGATGGGAGTTAGTATGATGCATGCTATCATTGCAAGGTTCACAGTGGAATCACTGATGGAAGAGAAATGCTGGGTTTTATCATCTAACAGTTCACTCTACTCCTTCGCAGCCCCATATTAACGGTGAAAATGCTAAAATTTGTCAAAAGGGGGAAACCATAACCGGAGTGTCTAGAAACCTAATGCATTCCTCGATTACTCCTGAAGGATCCCTTTACTGCTAAACCTCAGCA
This sequence comes from Alligator sinensis, assembly GCF_000455745.1. Taxonomy (NCBI): domain Eukaryota; kingdom Metazoa; phylum Chordata; order Crocodylia; family Alligatoridae; genus Alligator; species Alligator sinensis. The sequence goes on along the minus strand of NW_005841895.1, from coordinate 1,282,053 downwards.
CATACCATCAAATATTTCAAGTGGAACAAATTCATTAACTTGTAAACACTACTTAACTAACTGAAAGCCAGTGACAGAAACCTAGAGCATTGTTAAATCAACTTCTAGCAGGCACTGTATTTTGTGTGTTAATACTTGCCATCTGCTCATGTTGCATTTTTACCACAGGAAAAAAAAATGTG
>NW_005841895.1:1278780-1281840 GCF_000455745.1 Alligator sinensis | reverse complement strand
ATGCCGAGTAAAGGCACTTCAAAAAAGGGGAGGGGGGCGGGAAAAACCAAAAATCCCTGGCCTCTCTTAACCATAAGCTATGGGTTTATTTATTTATTCTACACACATGTGACTGCTTACCACTGGAGAACAGAGCCACAGTGAAATTGTCTTTTCAGCTATTGCTGCTCTGTAATAACTATGCAGGAAAATCCCCCCCCAAAAAAGAGAGGGAGGGAGAAAAAAAGGAAAGCGCCCGTGCATGTTTGATACTCCAGACAGCAAGAAATTTGCCTCAGGGAGCAGCACTGTGAAAAAGGGTGGGGGAAGGGCAACATACTGCGAGTGTGCGTGTGCGTCTGTGTGTTGCAGAATGGCTCGTCACCACGACTCCTACAGGCGGAAAGGGAGGACAGCACCTCTACAGCCATTACATCACAGGCAAAACTGCTCACCAACCACAGAAAATGGCCATAATCCCCAGCCAAAAACAGATACCAGCAGACACAACATTTCCCCCTGTGCGCGTGCCTGGAGACTCATATAATTTTACAGCTCGTATTGTTGGAAACCCTTCTTTTTTTTAAAGAAAGGGAAACAAACGTCTAACCCGTATGAAGTGTCAAGGCACTTGGGCTTTCTTTTCCCTGAAGCCTGGGTTTCAATCGAGAAGGCTGTAAGGACAGCAGTGAATCTTGGTTAATTCTCAACTAGTAAAATATATCCTTGGGCACTTAGGGCACTAAGTGGACTTCAAAACCTGAATGTGGCATAGTAACTGTCCATAGAAAGCATCTGAATACTTCATTACTGCAGCAAGAGGTCCTACAGGAAAATGCTAGATTGGATACGTCCTCAAAGAATGTGTATCCAGGAAGTTACCAACCACAGAGTGGGATTCTGATAACTCCCTCCCAGCAACAAAATCTCATATATGCTTTTTACTCTTTTCAAAGTCGGGGTGTGTTAAATGGAGCACTCAGAAAAGTTCAGGACTGGCAGCTCTGGTGTCTGACCTGCCGTCAGTAGCCCAGGAGCATTGTGACCAGCAGAAGGGTGATCTGCCACTTGTCTGTGGACCTTGACCCTAACCTGGAGGGACCACCTGCACAGCAAGTCTCTCTCCAGTAGAGTTAGAGTGTTGTTGTGAGGGATTTCTTGGATTTTCTTGGACTGACTCGATAATTGGGAGAAAAGTTTGACAAGCTTTCAGGCACACACCGTCTTTCAAGATCTGAAAAAGGCCAGTGTAGGCCCAAAAGTTTGACAAACTTCTCTCCCAACTATACAGTTATTCCAAAAAAAGCTCTCTCTCCCAAAAAGGTCCCTGCAGAGACAGCCAACGGAAGAGGGCGTGGAGCACCATGTGGCAACGTGTTTTACGTGATGTGGACACCTGTCAATCTCCTTTCACACATGTTGCCAAAATTGGCTCAGTCTCACCTAATTGAGACTAAGTCACTGCAAGGGATCTGAACTTGTAACGTGTGGCTAAGACAATCTGTGCTTCATTATCAGTGCCCAGAACCATCCAGACCTTGAAAGACTGGAACGTAATTTAATTTCTTTGGTATTCCATAAACACATTCCCAATGTCAACCACCACAATGAGATTTTGATAAAGTATCTTTAAGATCTAACTTTTCCAGTGGTTAAGAGTAAAGCAAAATATCATGCGAACAAAACATCACGACAGCAACCAAAACAATGGCACAAAACAAGCCTGCGCTGCTGACGGAAAAGGAAAGAGAGCAGTTTCATAATGCTGTTCGTCGTCTGACTGGAAGAACACAAAATGTTCAGGAGAGGGGACCAACAACTATCTCAAAAACACCTCCCTGCTTTTATGCCAGGCCACTCAACAACCTTTCTTCTCCATAAATGAATCTAGGTGTCTCTTGAACTCATTTAGTTTCTATCACTTCAATTACCCCCAACTATTCAGATTCCAGATGTTTACTGTATTGTGCAAGAAGTTGTCCTGTTTCAGTTCCTTCTTTATTGCCCTCTTCCTATCTTTTAGATTTGACATTTTCTGAACATATTTTGAAAAAAAAAAAATTCACCTTCCATTCTGGAACAGATCCTACCCTTTACCAAGCAAACCAACACAGAGAAGAACTTCAGTAGGACAGAAGATGTAAACCCACAATTAGGATTTAAAATACAACATACGCATACCAATTTCTGAAAAGAATGCCATTAAAAAATGTGTTATTTTAAAACTTCTACAAAGAAGTTCCACCGCCAGAGATTCCCCACTCCTGAAGACAGATGCCACAATACCTTTTCATACTCCCGTCTGTTTATTTTCTACTGAAGCTTGTATTATTTCCTCTTTATTATGGATACCTACTCTCTGTACATCTTATAACCACACACATGTGAATACAACTGTTTTCTTAATCCAGGTGTCCGTCCTCCTTGTCCCCTCCTCCCCAAAAAAAGGTAAAGTGACAAGGTACAAACAAATACTGAGCATCGGAAACAAGTATTAAAAAGGCCTTTAAAAGGTGGTGTGTGCCCAAAACAAGTAAAAAATGTTTAAGTGCAGCATTCAGCCACTGGAGATGGAGGAAATAGTGTGAGGGGAGGTAACTGGACATCTGTGTGAAGCTGGGGGAGGGGGAGACAGGAAGGTTGTAATAAACTCCATAAACCAGACCCTGCCGCAGGGCTAAAGTTAGATTTCAGCTTTCCTAGGAGCAAAACTATGAAGTCAACATTCTCCAGAAAGTACCTGGGTAGACATTATATGACCCTTCTATTGACTTAGTCACTTTTCTTATCCTAGAATACAAGAAACTTTGGACGCAACAGAACAACTTCCTATCGTTCTTTGCCTTTTTGGTCTTGTCCTTGTTGTCCCTTTTATAGGCATATTTTTACAAATTTGATGGTTATTTTTGTGAATTATTATAGAGAAGTTATTTTATAAGGGTTATCATTTATTGCAATATATAATGGATCCTTTCTGAATGTAAAGCATGTGAATTACCTTCTTTAAAGAGGCCAATCTGTAAATGACAGGTATAGTAGTTACAACATGTGTACTTACGTACTGTTTTATGGTTAAAATAT
>NW_005841895.1:1270017-1278749 GCF_000455745.1 Alligator sinensis | reverse complement strand
TATCAGCTCTTATTTAGACTCTGTTTCTGCAGAAAATAATTCACTATGTCACACACATGCACATACACACACACACCTAAAATTACTTTGATTTGAGAGTGTTTGCACAGGATTAGGATCTTATTTTACTGGAGATTCCTTGCATGTAATTCTTCCTAACCTAAAATACACTTCCAGAAACCACTTGTAGAAAGTAATCTGATTTATAAGAAAGGTCATTTCTGTTTGTGCATCACTTTAAAATAATGTTATGATCCAACAACATGAAAACGAGTTATAAGTTAGTATCAAATAAAACTAGAAGCTCCATTTAAACCTTCCTTTCTGTCATGCTCATGTCCAATTTTAATAGAGAAATTACAGGAAGTGGAATACCTGATGTTGAGATTTCTCAATTTTAATTCTTGGCTCTGCCACTAATTTACAATTCATCTGTTTATAAAATGGGAAGAATTTTACCTGCTTCACACATCTCCTTTGTTCAGGTTATTCACCACTTGTTAACTATGACAGAGCCTCAAATGAAAAGTGCAACATATTTAGTACATTATGAAGGCAAAACAGACAAGAAGTTTGGTGGTGGGATTGTCTTGTAACTGCAGCACTAGGACTTGGGTGATAAGTTTAACTTCAGGTTATGCCATAGATATTGTGGTTTGGGCAAGTTGCTTTCTCTCTGTGCCTCAGTTCCTGAGTAAATTCCCTTTATGCCTCAATTTCCCTTCATTCTCCCAACCTGTTTTGTCTAGCCTGTTTACACTGTAAGGTCCTGGAGGCAGGGAATGTTGCTATATGTTTCTATCTAGATCAGTTACTAGTATGGTGGCTAGCTGTATAGAGCCCTGATCTCAATGGGGCCTGTTATGCACTATACTATAGCATGAACATTGTTTTAAAAGCTAGAAATGTACACCAAAGCAGTTCAAAGGTCACATTTTTGTGCACCTCCAGGGTTATGCACAGTCAGACACACCGGTCATGCTGAAAACAGTGCCTTTGTCAGGTACAGACTACAGTTTCTTTGCATGATTTTCTGAGAACACTCCACTATAAAGTGCAATAGTTACAGAAGTAATTGGAAGAGGGCACCATACTGGGAAGGGAAAAAAGGGGAAATATGGTACAACTAAGTTTCCATATGAGTTCACCACAACTCAGGCTGGTAAGGAAGCGGTTCTCTCAATGGACTATAACCCAATACATTAGGGCTGCAAATCTCAAATGGAATTTGAAGCAAGGTTCTGTTTCTCAACAAAATCTGACCCATGATGGAGCTGGCTCCAGGGTAGAGCACAAATTAATCAAGGAAATCCAAGACCTAGAAAATAAGAGCAAAATAATTAAATTCGTACAAGAGAAAAATGATAGTTGTTCCAACTCAAGATGGGAGTCTGTTGATTAGCACTCGAAATATAAATGATTACATTGTCATAGGAAGGAAATGGGATGAACAGGGCAAAGTCTAGCTGTGCCATGCTGTTAAGAGACTAACTTAACAGCACCTTTTCTCAACATGCTGTTCTGCTGGCCTGAGGGCATCTAGGTATGAAGACACTGCAGTCTGGTTTTGTTTTTTCAAGTAACTAGGGAAGCACAGGTTTCATGAGTCAGGGCCTGATCCATCTTTATAGAGGCAAGTGCTAGGTAAGTACTTTTTATGCATGGTTTTAGAAAGTACAGTGCATATAACCTACTAACCAGGGAGTTAAAGCCTTAGATGGAGGGTAGAAACACATGTAACTGCATGGAGAAAGGGAATCTGATACAGATCAAGGAATAACTCCCCCACGCCCCAGAAGGCACGCATGTGCAGAACAGAATGTATAACATGCAAATGTTTAATCAATAGTGCAAGCAGCTTGCTGCATTCCCCAAAGCTGCAGCCTTGGAAAGAGGTTGGGCATTCACTTCTTGCTTTTCCTGGAGTCAGTTAATGTCTCCTTTCTGCCATTGCAGCTAATTCTAATTTAATTCTGCACAGAACAACATTTTTTACTGAGATTTAAAAAGCAAGATTTTTTTTCTGTCCCTCAAAAATTAGCATCAAAGCCTAGTAAACCATTCTCTGGAAAGCCAGTTTAAACCTCAACAATATACATGAACAGATTCAATGACCTCAAGCTGTACAAGAGGAGCTCACTACAAGCAGAGGTTGGGTTTCCACTTTCTGGCACAGATCATTTCTGCTTACAGAAAGGTGCTTTTTTATCAGGCTCTACATATGGAGCCAGGAGCTCAAGCCTTTCTTGGGGGAGATGCGATTATATTTTAAGAGCAAGTTAAGCAATGCAGAAAAAAGCAAGGTGCTAACCTAGGCAGCATCTGTCTGTAGACTAAGCTCTTTTTTATCACTTTTTATTCATTCGTTATGTGACAGCGTCTGGATTTTGCAACAGTAGTTGACACAGCCTTTAAAGTTAGGATTTTCAAAACAAGAAACCTAAAAGCTAAACTCTTCCATATTTAGGCATGTAGATGATTTTCAAACTGCCAAGCAACCAACAGCTTCCAGTGGGGTCAGTAACAGCTGGCACTTGAAAAATTAAGCAGGTACCTAAACATGGACACTGAAGCTTAGCCTCGGGCTCTTAGTTATGAAAATCCAGGCCTCATTTTCTCTCTTATAATGCTTTACTAATATTAAGCAACATCCTATGAGGACAGTATCATCACCCTCATCTGTGTGAGTGTAACGTAGGGCACAAAGGGGTGAAGCGATTTGTCCCGAGTGTCTGCAGCAAAAGCAGAAACCGAACCAATGTCTCCCAACTCCCCGGTTTAAGCAAGAGACTATGCTTCTTGTTATGAAGTCTTAAGTATGCAATAGAAAAGACGATGAGAATGTGATCCTGACATACACTGAACATGCACTATGAGATTACATTTTAAAGATGATCTGCAATGATTATGACATGACAAATGCCTAAGAAGCAATTCTTATTCCACTGCCTAACAGCAAAAAACAAATGGAAAAAAAACATAAATACTTATTCAACTAAAAAACTTGGCAAAAATGTTCTCTGTTAAGAAAAACCCTGCTTCTAATACAGAGAACAGCATTCAGTATTTTGGTTCACTTGAGCCTTGGCCTCTGTTCGAAAGGGCAAATCCAGAGATTCAGCATGGCCTCTCAGGAGAGTGCCAGCCAGAATCTGGACTGGACTCATCGATCCATTGTATATAGACAACCACAATAAGAATTGCACCTCTTGGATCTCTATCTCAGGTACTCAAACCAAATCAAAGCAATGACTTGTAGTTACTACCACAATAACTGAACTCATGATACAGTACAAAGGCACAACTTGGCATCCCATTATTAATTCCCTGGGCCAGCCAACTTCCCAATCAGCAACACTGAGAAAAACAGCATTGCTCCTCAGTGTCAGAAAAGGGTAGCAAGCACCTTAGCCTAGGCGAGGGAATGAAAACCAAAATGATCAGCTGCTAAGTAGAGATAACATTACAACATTAGTGGAAAAGAAACTGTCTTTTTCTAGCTTACTGAATCTAATGAGAAATTCTGAAAATTTATTAAAAGGAAGAGCATCATCAATAATTACCATGCTCCTGGCCCTTGAAATTAATACACCTTAATGTTAACTTGGAAGTTATTTCAAAGAAAATGAGACAGCATTAATTCATGATTTTTCCAGGAACATGTACCTACTACTCGATAGTGCAACACAAAGCTAAATATACTAATGATGTTTTGGTCATGTTGAGAGTGAGGGGAAAAAAAGGAAATGGGTGCATCTCTTTTTATATTTAGGTTAAAAGAATAAAATCATGAGTAAATAAATATGTTTATTTACATTATTATGAGAAGGGACCTAAAAATATATTTTTTTCAAAAACAGGCTTATGACTGTTTTCCTTTTTTCTTTTTTTTTTTTTTGATGGACAAAAAATCCTGAAGGAGGCTTTTAACATTGTTTTTAATTTTCCCTTTTGGCATGTCTCAGATTTGACCAGGAAAACTAAAAAAAGCCATTTTCAATTATTTAATAAACAGCTGACTTCACTTTCAGATGCCCAGCTGACATATTTAAATTGAAAATACAGAAGGGGATGTTTTATTGTTTGTTTAAAAAAGCAAACATCTCCATAGAATTTAATAGAGATTATGGATATTTTGACTGGGTTGTTTTGTTTTTTTTTATCTTTTCAACAATCGTTTTACAAAATTTGGGGCCAAATTTGAAACTTTCCATTTAAAAGATTTTGTTTTCTAAAGTGCGAATGGCAAGAAATTGCATAAGATATAAATTATGGCTAACAGCTTTTACTATCCTTCTATATCGTTCCAGAACTACTTCTATCCTAGCTTCCACACGCTGAACAGGAAGACAGGGGCATGAATCTTTTTTGTACCAAAACTGTAACCGTCACACTGATACAAAAGTTGGCCAGTCAAGATATTAATAGTATCATACAATTGAAAAGGTTTCCAGTTTTGCTAATCCAAACCAGTAAAATAAGGAGTCAGACCCCTAGAAACTATGAATTAAGTGTCCAATATCATGATGTTGGCTTGAAGATCATGAGACTTTAAAATAAAGTAAGTGTTAGATCCTTTTAATTTACCTGCTGGTGTTGGCACCTTTAGAGGTCACCAGGGCTAGAAACTTTCCTTCTAGGAGAAAAGTTTATGGGAAAACACATTTCCTGTGTTCTATAACTTCAAAGGGAATTCCCTCAGGGGCTACTATATTCTGAAACCTCTCAATTTTGAACAGCTATGTATATTTATAAATTGTTTGGTATAAAACCATTTACAGAGTTGTCTGCAAATATGCATTCTATAAATTCCTGAATGAAGACCTATTGAGAATTATAAAAGTAATAGGTAATTTAAAGGAGCAGGAGAAGGGAGGAATGTAAAACACAAAGAAAACTCATGGCACTGCTCAAATAAGACAGTACCATAAATTCTGGGAGCATTTCAACCGTTTCTGAAACCATAGTGAAAATATATCCTATACTCTGAGCAAGACAGAGCACAAGAGAGTACACATACACTCACTCACATAATATGGGACAAGAGGAAGAGCAAATGGATTCAATTGAACTGCATTTTGAATAAAATTGTAAGAGAGACTATTCTTGTAGATGCCCACACATCGAGGATGGAAATCTAGATCAACAAAACACTCCACTATAAAATCTTTAACTCTTGGCTCAGTATAGCTGATTCCTGCATTAGTAATTCTGAGAAGTCAATGGAATTACAATACTGCAAACGACTACTTTGGTACACAGATTAACAGCCTCAGTTATTTTGAAGGTTAATATAGCAAAAATAAAGAAGCTGCTTCTACATTCAACCTGCCCGGTGAGAAGGATTATAATAAAGCCTGAAAAATAGTAACAATGGTAGTTTGCAAACACATACTTTCTGTTCCTAACTGCATGACTAGAGCTGTCTGTCCTTGCAGTGCTTTTCAGCAGATAGGGATGGAGATGCTTAACTGTTAAGCAGGGTCAGTGACATACCTGCAGGGTTCTTAAGCTCTGTAACAGCAAGAATTTAAACCACCATTCCTTGAGAGAACTCAAGTACAAGTTCTCATTGTCTAGTTGTTACTCCTGTCCTTCAGCTTCAATCTGGCCATTGGTCCTTATTCCTGAAGGAGGATGATCCTATGATTAAAGGATTGGGATCCTATGATTAAATGATTGGGTCCCAGAAAGTATGGGTTCAGTATCTAAAGAAGATTTTCTGGTGTTTTATTACTTCAGATTTTCCTTTTATGTGTAACAACACTATTCCTGCCTAGAGAGAATGAACAAGCCTAATTTTTCTTAAGAGAAATGCAGCCACTGCATCCTCTGTCTCTACTGCTTCCTGGGCTGGCATGAATTTGGGCAGCCAGCCATTTCAGAACCAGTGAAATATGTCAGACCTGCGCAGCTCCAACACCTGCCCAACTTGCAGGATGCCAAAATAGATCATGGCTTCTACCTTCCCCATTCCTGAAGGTGCTCAGCCATTGGGACGCTGCTGAGTTCAAGTATCATTTGAGGATTGTAGGGAAGTGATAATCCCAGGAGGTGCAAATTTGTCATTCAGTGGAACATAACTGTCAGCAGAGAGGATTAGCAGAGCTGCTGGGTCTGTACATCATGATCCTCAAGAGGATGATGGTGATCAGGAGAGTTATCCAAGTACTGGAGGAAGAAGAACAACAGGTCTAAGGAAGGGAATAAAGAGATTTAGAGCTTTTTGAGGGACAATGCTGGGTATCAGATGGGGCTTAAATTGGAAAGCAGAATACTCTATGAAAGTTTACATTCTGGAGATGCACAAACCAGAGCCACTGACAGCACATCATTATAGTACGAAGGTCCTTATTCTTTCCTGCATGCTTCTGGCAGAAGTGAATCGTTTTACAGACACTTAGGTTGTTGTCATTAGGGTCCAGAATTAGATCCTATTTTCTATTCCTTAAAATTATAACAAATTTTAACAATTTGCACCAAAACTTTTCAGGCTGATGTTTTGGGAAGCTTCAGTAAAAACAGTTCAGCTACTTCAGAGAAACGTATCATCTGTTCAGTGTTAAAATTCTTGCAACTAGGTAGAGGCGTTCTAGTCTGTCCATACTTCAGAGCTGGTGGTTGAAAGTTGCAAAGGCAAGAGATGTGGCCTTTAATGTTCTTGTGAAAGTGTGACCAAATTTGGCTAATTCATGAATCTTAACAAAAAAAAATCATAGTTCACACAAACAGTATGGAGATACCCAAAGTTTGACAGCTAAATTCTCCAAAGATTGCACCATTACATTTCATCCCCATACCAGTCTTATATACTGACCAGACTGTGTACTCACTATTCCCACAATGGACAGGGCTGGCATAGAGACGGACTTGGTGAAGACTGGGACAGAAGGGATAAGATGTGGTGAGGGGAAAGACTCTTTGCCTCCTAAAGCCCTTTCCCTCCTTCTGAGCCTGGAATGGAGCTCAGGATTCCCAAGTCTTAACATTCCTCTGCTGCCAGCAAATATCATCAAAACTCACTGGCAAAGTGATTGCATCTCATCCCCCTCTAGTGCTGGTCCCCAGAGAGAATGTAATTGCAACACAAGCTGTCATAAAACTGCAATATGAAGATTGACTAAATAGTCAAAAACAACTTATGCTTACAGAGCACCTTTCATTCCAGGATGACATATAGATTACACTGCCACATAAATGCTTGTATACCTCTCCCCCACCCAACACACACACACAGAGCAATGGTTTTTTTATCCATCTCTGAAACAGACATCTCTGCAATTTAACACTACCACAGCACCACCGCACAATGACTTTGAAAAGGTAGTAAAGAGCCTTTAGACCATTTCACTACAAAGATAAATATTTTTCTTATTTCTATTGCAAAAGTTAGTTATATTCCCTTTTTATATTTGCAGCATTCCCTACTAACATCAAATGCTTTCAGGTCCAGTGGGAAAGGTGGAGGAAAGGGCATTTCTGACAGCTACAAAAAGCTTTCCAATACTTACATTTTTAAAAATGGAGATAGTGGCAGACTGAAGTAGTTTGCGAACAGAGTGAGGAAAGTTGCCATGGGTCTTCTCTGCTTCAAGCACTTGTTCTTCTAGGAAAGAAACGTGGTGTCCAACCATTTTAACAAATGCCTGTGGGGCAGTGGGAAACACCTAATGAGAACTAACACATCTGCTTTGTGTTTCAACACCTCCTTCATTACAGACAGTTCAAGAAACAGCATTAGCAAGAAATCAGAATAAGCTATTACTAGCATCAGTATCCACAGGAATGTGTTTTCAAGCGTGGACTCCACCTATAGCCATTCAGAGGAACAACTGGCTAGAGAGAAAACAATTAGGGACAGATTTTCTACACACTTCAAGAGCACAATGTTGCTCATATGCTGTCTAAAAATGACAAAATCAGCTTTTACCTGCAAGTCAGGTTATTAAAATCCTGTTTTCATTTATACGACGAGAAGACCTCTTTCTTACCTGTAGTCAAGTGACACTCACATATACAACTTTTTTTTCCTACCGTTGAAAACAAAGAAAATAAAGTATCACTCCCCATCTATCAACTGACCAGCCCACTGTGTCAGGGTACAAGACAACAATCATAGATTCATAGATTCACAGATGTTAGGGTCGGAAGGGACCTCAATAGATCATCGAGTCCGACCCCCTGCATAGGCAGGAAAGAGAGCTGGGGTCAGATGACCCCAGCTAGATGCTTATCTAACCTCCTGTTGAAGACCCCCAGGGTAGGGGAGAGCACCACCTCCCTTGGGCGCCCGTTCCAGACCTTGGCCACTCGAACTGTGAAGAAGTTCTTCCTAATGTCCAGTCTAAATCTGCTGTCTGCTAGCTTGTGGCCATTATTTCTTGTAACCCCCAGGGGCGCCTTGGTGAATAAATACTCACCAATTCCCTTCTGTGCCCCCGTGAGGAACTTATAGGCAGCCACAAGGTCGCCTCTCAACCTTCTCTTGCGGAGGCTGAAAAGGGCCAGTTTCTCTAGTCTCTCCTCGTAGGGCTTGGTCTGCAGGCCCTTAACCATACGAGTGGCCCTTCTCTGGACCCTCTCCAGGTTAGCCGCATCCCTCTTGAATTGTGGCGCCCAGAATTGCACGCAGTACTCCAGCTGCGGTCTGACCAGAATCAGAATAGGACTTTGGAAATAATTTGATCCAAAAGAGCAATCACTAAAACTGAATTCAGCTACAACAGTCTTCC
>NW_005841895.1:1204787-1270007 GCF_000455745.1 Alligator sinensis | reverse complement strand
CAGAAGGCAAAATTAATGGAACAGTTTAAAGTTAAAAGCTCTTTAGGTTTGTCTAAAACCCAGTGCAAATGGGGTCCCCAACAGTGACTGTGGCCATGAATGTTACTCTTCTAGGAAAAGAGCAGCAACAGCTTTATCTAGTAACACAACCGGAGACGCATTTAAGAAGGGAGCTACACTCAATCATCTACAGAGAGTCCAAGGGTACAACTCTGATCAAGGGGGTTGTTTAGCATGCACTATGAGAGAATAACCTAAAATACACAGCTCTCCTAGTTTTGGTAGAAGTTAGTACAGGAAGAGATACAAAAATTGAGCAAGTTTCCTAGTCTTGAAATGTATTTGGTTCTTCTATAAAATGTGTTGTTAAACAATTACGTTTCATAAACTCCCTTGGGGCAAGCATTAACCCATTTTAGAGGCAGGGAAGCACAGGCAGGATAAACACCTGGGGTCAGAAGGTGCATCAGTGGTGAAACCATGATTAAAATCCAGATGTCTCTCTTTTTCTCCTTTAACTACTAGACAACTGTCTTCCCTTTCGCTTCTCTGCTCTTGATAGTCCAAGTTAATTTTCTTTTTTTGGAAGTTTCCATGGATGATAAGCTTTAAACTTAAATTGTAATTAAAACATTAACTACTGCTCAAATTGCCAATTCAATTTTGTGCTCTCAGATTAGTGCCATTATAGTGGGTAATGTTAGGGAGCAGACTGGTATTTAATCAATTTTAATCAATGTGAGGCATTAACCTGCTTTGGTATGCCAAAAAAAAAAAGCCTCCCAGCAAAACTGCAGCATTATTAAAAGGAAACCTGTTTCCTTGATGCCAGAGAAAGGAGTCTCTCTCACATACCAAATTACCTTGTCTTTGCAACAAGTTTATAAAAAAAAGTTTGAACCAACTCAAATGGTTCATTTCTTATTTTCTAACTGAAGGCTACTTTTATGCTTAAAACGCTTAGCTTCACTTGGACTACCAAGGACACTTAAAGTGAGTGGGACTTGTCCTGTACTTAGAGTTAAGCACATGCTTCAGTGCTCTGTTGAATCAGGGCTCTGAGAAATAGCTCTATTCTATAAAGAAAGTTTGTATAAATGGCATTTTCTTATTCCACAGGCCAATACCCTGAGTGTATTTAGAGTTGGTTCTGCTCACTTTAGTGACACAAATTGAGTTCTGCTATTTTTTGCTCTGGTAGCCCTGCTGAGCCTGCACAGCTATAGGAGAAAGATAGATTCTGTCTCCTGCTTTTGTATCACCAACGGAATTGTTATTTTAATTCCAGCTGCAGGACCACATTCTGCCCACCATAATAGCCATACAAACACCTGAGAGCAAAGTTATTAGCCAGCTCTGTCACAGAGGGTAAATTCCGTCTGAAGAATCTTAAATATTGGTGATAATGTGTAATCCTCATATGCCAAAATGAAAACATAATCCATTTTCTATTTCCTATAGAACCAAGTAAAATCAGGACAGCACAGGTGTCTTTTAGGTGTAAATTTGCTAGTCATCTTCAGAGTACCAGTATTAAATACTCTACTAAGCCTGAAAAATATTTTAGAAAATTTCTTAATTCTTATTAATTAAGAAATAAATATTGTGGGCCTCAAGCTGGCTACAAGCTAGCAAAAAACAGTAACACTAAGCCATGATGGTCCAAGAAATATGCAGGAAGCAAGAATTTTTGTGGATGATATCTTTTATTGGACCAGTTCCATGGTTGGGAGAGTTTCAGACAAACTTTTTGGGTATATGGCACCCTGTTCAGGGTCATATATCACTCACAAAAAGCCTTGCCTCTCCAGACACTATGCTATTTAAAAAACAAAATCAACATAAAAATTCAGTTAAAACTGAAAATGAGACAGGAAAATATAAAGAAATGTTTGGATGCTTATCTTGCTGGGGTCCTTTGACCCTAGCTGACTTCCTGCCCCTGGGGTGAGGGGCTGGGCTTGATGATCTTCAAGGTCCCTTCCAGCCCTAACATCTATGAATCTATAAGAATACCCTCATTTAGTAGAAGACAAGGGCACTCCCAATAACTTCCTTATAATTTTAAGTAATTTATCCTCACCAAGATTTTCAAAGATAGAAACTGAAATAGATGTAAGGTGGAATTTTCAAAAGTGCAAAAGAGTCAGATACCAACCTCCTAGAAAAATTAGTGAGATATTGATGCATCACTCTCCTTTTTTTAAAATACCATTTTAAGTCAATGGTAGACCCTTCTCTGGTTTTCAAAAGTGCAGGGAACCCAACACACTGCTGAAAATTAGTCAAGCCAGGTGCCTAAGCCATAATTTTAGACTTAATTTTGATAATTTTAGCCTTAAGCTCTGTGTCCCAGTCAATCCATCTGAGAAATTAAAATAACAACCTACTTCACAGATCTCCATCTAAAGTGTAAAATACAGAGTTGCCTGGATGAAAGACATTATAAAAGGGCAAAGCACAGAATTGTACACTACAGGAAGGTTACTTTGGAATATATCCCTTTCAATGCAAATAAATCAGTTGCCATGGTCCTTCCCTGGAGCTAAACCTCAGCTGGAGGAAGTTATTTGCTACTTTGCACACAGCTGGACTTGAAGCTTGAGAACTGCCCATCTGGAATTGATGCCACAAACACTTAGCTTCTTCCACTTCTCTGAATCAGTTAAAAGTGATATTAAACATTATATGATTTATCTTGTCATGTTTTAATTACATTCATCCTAGAGGCAACCTTGCCCTTAGCTGACACACGAATTTTAATACACTGCTTACTAAATATGGTGAGGGCACCATCTAAGTGAGTCATACTGGCTTCCCTCATTCAGGATCAAGCAGGCACTAGAAGAGATATATAAGAGGGCAATGCAGAGATATCTTTTACATTCTTACATAAGACTGTTATCACCAGGCTGAAATGGATATGCCCAACAGTGGACAGAAGACATAACCCTCTTAAAATAAACAGATAAATAAAAGGAGGCCAAACAGTAAACACTGTGGGATAATGTCCCTACAAGTCACAGATCCCTGATCATTATGAATGCTGTTAACTTACTATTATTAGGAAAGGAGGAGTCCATAAGAAATATACTTGCTTAGGCTGCAATCCTGTGAACATTTAGATGTGTGCTGAACATTAGGCAGTTGTCCCATGGGCTTAAAAACAAGCTAAGGAAACAAACTGTTGTGAACAGGCAAGTGCTCCACAATTCCACGAGTGAAACCTCAAAAGTATCCTTTAAAAAAACAAACAAAAAAAACCACCCCAAGAATTCAAATTAATAACATAACCAACAAACCTCCAGCTTATCAATTTTGGTGTAGATGTTGTTCATTTCCCTCACTTTGGCTTTAACGAGTGGAATGGACACATCCAGGATCTGGGATGTATCACTTCTAATCTGCACAAAAAACAAAATATTTCTCATCACTCATCAGAAAGCTTAATTGGGATAAATATATCTCCTACCTGAGCACTTCAAAACACAAGCAGCAATGAAGCAAATCTCAATGCAGCTTTGTGAAATAGCTTTTGTGATACAAATAGGAAAAATCAAGGCAGGTACATTGAGCAACTTTCTTAAGTTATTCAGCAGGGGTGTGCGAAACAGGCTGTATTTGATTCGGATTCAGATTTGGCCCGAATCAGGGACAGTGATTCGATTAATTGATTCGGATCACTGTCCCGATTCGATTCAGCCGAATCTGAATCTGAAGATTCGATGCTGATTCAGAGAATCAGCAATTTGGCCACAGACACAGCTTTAAATGTTCTTTCTACATACCTCAAGGTAGCAGGCATGGCTCGTGAACGCTGTGATGGTGGGGTGGATGGAGCATCCCACAGGACCATTGGGGGGGCGGGGGGGGCCACATGCGTGATGGCAAACCCAGAAGTGGACCGGAAGTACTTCTGGGTCTGTTGTTGAGCATGCTGGGGAGCCCCCTGCACTCCTGTGGGATGCTCTACCTGCCCCAACATTGCAACCTGGATTCAGAGATTCGGCCACTGAATCAGGCCGAATCTCTGCTGAATCCAATCAGGGACCGAAGCTTCACATAGCCCTATTATTCAGGGAATCCCAGAGATCCTGACTCTAAGCTCTCACTCCCCTCCCTGGATCTAGGCACTATATTGCAATTGCCACAATTCACAAATTCTTCCAGATCTCAAGATTATTTCTTCTGTCTCTTGTGCAACACTTTAAGAAAAAACAGGTCATGATAACTAAAAAATAAAAACTGTTTCCCTTCCATCCTCCTCACTTTTGGTTCTTATCAGATACAATAATTTCTATCAGCTTTTGATAAGGGTTTAAGTTTAGCCAACTAGCCTATAGCAATCAGCTGCCCTGGATTGTGAAAAAATATATCATTCTTAGCAGTTACCAAGTCTGATAACAAGGGCAAAAATGTTTACACTTCACTAACGCAATTTGATTTTTAGTGCAGACAAGAAACTTGAGCACAGTCAGAGAGACTGTCATCTTGGATTAGACCCGTGGTGCATCTAGTCCAGTATCTTGTCCATAGCTATGGCCAGCATCAGGTCCTTTGAAAGGCCAATAATCTCCATCATGCACAATTATCCCATACCTGCTCAGGGGATGAGTTCCTTCCTAACTCCTGTCAATTTTAGCTTCAACTTCTGCAACTTCTTGAAGCAGGATGGTGTTTTTTCCCCAGTTATGTTTTTGTTATTTGGAGCTACTCTTGATCTCCCTGTCTAATCCTCATTTGGAACTCCACTAAGCATCATTTTTAGCAGCAGCTGATTATTACTCTGTTTCTGTATAAACAGCCAGTGATTAGTTTGATGGGAATGAGACAGGCACTGTTCCTGTCCTCCCACTTTGGGACCATGAGTGCAATGGAAACATAAAATAAAAATGTGGATCAAGCAGGAGTTGGGAAACACTTTTCAAGGGGAGAAACTATTCCTCTTCTCTTTACTTTCTAAGGGTAGCGTGTGATGGCTTCCAACCAATATACAGTATATTAGAAAATAAATCACCAGTATTTTGCACTGCAGCAAATTACTTGTCCTATTATGCTAATTAAAGACCTGATCCTCTGACCTTACTCAAGAGCAGTCCTCCATTGTCATCAGGGGCAGCTTTGCCTGAGCAAACATTGTAGAACTGGGCCATTACAGCGTGGAGAACTATACAGGTGGCAGCATATTATTAAATGCATGATGGAAGTTTCATTTAAAGGTATCACTGCAGACCAACCCCATTCTCAGTGCTAACATGGGTTTTGTCATGAGAAAGATTGGGAGTCCTTCCAGAAAGAATGTAACCGGGAAGAAGCTGTAATTAGTGCTGCTCTGCTTCTGCTGTCTTTTCCCCTCCTAAATTGTTAATGTTGGGAAAAGCAGCAGAACAGAAGCAGCAAAGGAACTAAGGAGCGGAGGGAGCAACGGTTCTACAAAAACAGTTCGACACTGCTAGAAAGCCACTCATTCAAAAGGAAAATAACAGAGCCCTGTGGAAAAGCAGCGACCAGACCCTCTCCAAACTGGCTTAATTTGAGTGTAGTGGAAGAGAGGCCTGTTTTAAGAAAATATGGCAGATCAAGAGATTCTTGAGCCTTGATTTCAAGATAAAATTAAATTAAAAATCCCACTCAGCTAGACAATTTGATTTGATAAATCAACTGCAGTAGCACCCATGAACCAAAGAACAGAACAAGCAGATGTGCCTGTTTAATGTAAAAAATGTTATTGGGCCTAATGGGGGTAGAGTACACAGGAGGGCTTAGTCCAGCTGTGGGCTGTGGTAGTTCTGCCCACTGTTAAAATAACCTTCTTACCTTAGAGCTCAGATATTCATGCCTCTGAGGCCTTTTCCAGCACAGGTTTTGCCCTGGAGGAGGTTGAAGCCAGAGAACATTTTCTCTTGAAACTGAGTGGAGTGGCCTTGGGACATTTCAACTGGGATGATGTGGAAATGGAGCACTTTTGTAATGATTTAACTCCATCTATCCTAGGAGTTGTAAAATTATATTGGGATAAAGTGGTACAACTTTTGTGTGTAAGCAAGTTCTCCATTTTACAGGCAACTTCCATTTTTCTATTAGTACCAAGACTTCTGTTTGCATGGATAAGATCATTTCTGCATAAAGTGATCTTAGCACCGGGTCTGCACAAGGTGTGTGCACAGTTACATAACTGTATGTGTACGCACATTTAGGATAGAAACGTGTTGTGCACATTTTATCTGACCAAAAACCAGCCCCTGGTTTTGGAGTAGGATTCCCTCAAAATGAATTGGCTTATTTCCTAGATTCAAAAAAAATAATCTTTGTTAAATACAAAATATACAATGAAAAAATAAAATGAATGAGTCTGGGGGTTATTTTATTAGTGTTCTTTCTGGTCAGCAGCTGGCAGAACACTCCAGTACACAGTATGCACAAAGAAAGGACTAATGACAAATTTGGGGCAGGGGAAATAAATATTTAGCTTAAGTAGGATTGAAAATTGACCCTGAATATGCCTAAGATAAGGGGACATACTAAGTTTTTGCCGGTGATGATCTAAAAAGAGGCTGGGGAAAGACTAATCTTAACTTCTAGATAACTACAGTAAATACAAACACAGTTTGTAGATATAGCCAAAACAAGGAAGAAGTTATTCAGACTAAGTATACCACAACAAGGTCAAACTAGCCATGGAACAAATCTAAATGGTCTTGCTTTGAGGGCAAAAGCAAAGCACCATTACAAGATGCAGGAGAGAAGATTTTACAGCAAGCAGTCTGTGATAAAAGGAAATGATATGCAAATGTGAATCAAGAAGAGTCATTCTGCAGCAGTCTGCAGAACCACAGCAACAGAAGAGTTCAAGAGGAGTCAGCACATGACAAAGAAGGGAAGTGTCTCTCTTGGTGTAGTAACCTCTCACCAGCCAGAGAAAGCATGACTGGTCTGGAAACTCCACATAAGCAAACCAAATGAATTACCTCTTTCCACAATTTATTTTACTTTACCTTCTTGAAGATGTAACTGAATGCTAGACGATAGTACCAGTGCAGTTGCTCCATAGGAAAAAAAAAAAACTGTATTCCCAGGCTGTGCTATGTTGACTGAAAAGATAGAAAAGTGTGAACTTGCAAGTTGATGGAAAAAGTCTACCATGAAGAAAGAGAGCATGTGAAAACAGAGTACAAATGGAGACTTAAAGCACAAGGCTAGACATGGCATAAAGGTTGCAAGAAAGGCAGATGTGTAGATAAAGCAAAATCGTATGCTGGCATGTACCAAGGTATCTTGGCATGGAAGAATCTTCTGCATTAAGGTTAAAGCTTTAGAACCAAAGGCCTGCAGTGACGTTTGAGCAGCATTAGTTAAGTAAGAGCCATGATAAGAACAGATTCTTAAACCCAGAGCCCATGCTAGAGTTAAAGCGAGACACAGATTTTGCTATATTAATATTTATTTAAAATTAATATTTAATACATTAAATTGTTGTGTTAACAACAGAATCAATACATGATTGCAATAACAAATCCAAGTGAGAGATTGTATCCAAAATCTGGTTGTTCCAGAGACTAATTTATTTGTCTGACATTAAAAGACATAAGCTCCCATTTCTTATGGGGCTATAACAAGGTCCCCAATTATCTAGGCTTTTAAAGTTAAGAACACACATATGACCAACCTGCCCAACAGTACTCTAGACAGAACTTAACCCTACCTCCAACTATAGGCTCAAAATCTCAGAGTTACACACCCAAAATTGCACACCTGATCTGCATTCATAGTGATCATGTAATTGCAGACAATGAGGCAAAACCAACCAACTGCAGGTCACCTTACCAATTTATAAGCAACATCATGTTCACCACACATGCATACTGTGCACATATTCTGAATTCATAGCTGTGTGTCCAATATGCTTATTAAAATATGCTTTGTTCAAAATCAAACTTGTGATGATTAAGAAATGAAGGCAAGTAAAATGAGCAAATAAAATGTATCCAACTTTAGCAGTGTCTTTCAATGAGAAACAGAGAGGCCGAAAACTTTGGAAAGTACCCAATATGCACAATTTGTATGTCAGCTGGACACACACAATTAAAACTGCCAGGCATTTCTTGATATTAAAAGGGTGTGTCTTATATCCTATTTGATCAACATCTAAGGTAAGTGTGCGTTGCAGATCATAATGTAATACTGAACTAATAACTGATAAGATAACATAATTGCCCATGGCACTGCATCTGTAGGAGTGTGGTGAACACAGAAATGTATATGAAGTTTAAATAAAATGTGACTCTTCCTCCATAAAAAGCTCCTGAGAGGGATTCTTTCCAGTTACTGACTAAAAGTGAAGAGGCAACATCCTCACATGGAAGACAGTGAGTAATACTGATGGCATGTCAGGGAAATAGCCTTGTCAAAGAACCCAAAAGGAAACTTAGGATCTACAGCGAGTATAATGAACTCAACAGCTGCACCCACTGAGAGACAAAACTGCTCTTAGTTGTGCATAAGCTAAGGCAGTACTAAAATCTCCTCCAAACCTAAGCCTGATCTCCAAATCTTGGAGTATGTGCATGTTAAGAATAGAGTATGTTAAATGGACATGGCTGTGTGCGAAGAGTTAAACAGAGCATACAAAAATAGGCTTCCCAGAAAAAGGGTATGTACTAACAGCACTATGCAGAGTTCTGCAGAGATACCCACACTAGTTCTGAACAAGCCAGCTCAAGTACTGGAAACCGCGTAGCAGCAAGCTGTACGAGGTTCTTTTCTGAACGTTCAATTTGACTAAGCTGTGGAGGAGCTTTGTTTCAAGAGGAGGAGCCTCCAAGACCCCCAGCATGCCCGACAATGAAAATGGGGACAGCAAAATGAGAAGACTGCATGCAGGATACTGACATTTCACTGACATCATTGGTTCAAATCTCAGCTTTGTAATGAATACAGTTTATTAACCACATCTGAATGGCTGAGCAGCAACTTACACAAAATGTACTTACTGGATCTGAGTACCTGTCCTCGGGAATGCTCAAAGGTATCACCAAAAAAAAAAGCTCCCCAGCTGGCATAAATGCTAGCAGAGATAGACACCAAATATCCCTGTCACTTGGAAATACTTCCTCTAAATACAGGTTAGAAGTGCAAGTAGGGTGCTTAAGCATCCACCAATGTTACATACTCTCCAGACAGAAGAGTTGTTTCTGTGAAGAACACCTGCCAAAACACAGATGCTATGATCATAAATTGGAAGCACTGATTCATCACTGGACATCCAGACCTCTTCCTAGTTTGATATCAAAGACTGCATGTATCAAGAACATTCATTAACGAAGAAAAGCTGCATGCTCAAAGGAGAAAAGTCAGATCCCCCCTCATGTAGATGCTTGAACAGAACGCCTGAGAGTAACAAACAAGTCCCTCTTGTCTCTTGTTAGCATAAACAAAAGAGCAAATTATTAAGCACAGATGCTGGAATTAATCCAAGCATTGCATGATATTTATTGGATTCAGAGTCACTACTTGATGTGCTGCTGCAAGGAACCTGCTAATGCAGGTATTGCATAGCAAGGCACAAAAGAGCACAGCACTTTAATGTTCCCAAATAAGGTCAATAATCTGTATACAAGCTAATTATTCATAGCTCACAAGTTGTGGAAAAATGTTTTCATGGGTACAGCAGAAGTGAAGCACAAAAACTAGGTTAGTATTTGTTGTAGAATGGGTTGGTGGAATGGAAGTCTCAAAGATGGCTTGAAAGCTTGCTGGATCCACCTGAGCAGACTGTGATCCTCTACTGGTCACAGCCAAGAGGGTAAGGTATACCCCTGGACTGGCTGGTAAAGGAGCCAGTCAACACAGTCTCTTAATGAAACACCCCCACCAGAAAACAAATCCATAAGAAACATGGATTATTTCTTTGGTAAGCTTAATGGAAAACAGAGAAAAAAATCACCATCATGCATGATAGATCCACCAAGTTTAGCCACTTGTGTTGACCAATGAATGGCTAAGTCCTTAACTAATCCTTGTTATACATAAAAGATCTTAATGTGCTTTTGGGCGCTGAAGTCTAAGTGCCTTCTCACCAAGATCAGAATAGGCTACATTTTGCAAAAACCAAACATGCCTGGTTAAAGCATGTAAAGCTGACAAATATGTGCCAAGATGCATAAAAAATAGACTCAGAGCTTGGAGTTTCATATACTACTTTACAGCTATTTTTGTCAAAAGCAGTATGGAAATAGAAGTACTTGATGACCATTAATCCTGAACCATACTTGCAAGGCAATCATTTGTCCTTTGTAAGTCATTAAAAGCCTTGTCAAACTTCTAAGATCCAAGCTTTTGGTCCTTACTACCCTAAGTCACTTCCTCTGGAAGCAGCAATGCTTCCCCTCTACGAGTAACAACTGCCCCTAACAAAGCTGTGCTCAGAACTGGAGAGAAAGGACTAGCGATTGGCTATGGTTCTCTCCTGGCTCTGTACCCAGTTTGCAAGGAGCTTCTGATAAGTCTCAGTGAAGAAGCTTTGAAACAGTCACCCTCCCTTCAAGAAATCTACCACTAGAGCAGGTCACCTCAGTGTGGAGACAAAGGACTGAATGGCCTGGAGACAGAAATACCCTTTTGTACTCAGCAATATCATTCTCTCCAGGACAGCGGTGAGATGTGGTCAGAGTAATGCAAGCTTGTTCACAGGGCTGCTGTTGGCATCTGTTCTGCAGAGAGCTTAAGACTGCATTTTGTGAGCCTGTTAGTCAGAAATCTTTCACATGGAGAAAAGTCACTGCATAAATAAAGTAGGGAACCTCAGCATAGCAACTGCCTAAGTAGTTCTGACTCTCTAAATCCCTCCTGTTACCTGTAGCTTTTTTTTTTTTAAATCACAGAACATCTTTGAATGAAAATGCCTTTTTCATGCCCCTCTCCATTTATGTTGCATAATTCCCAAAACAGCCTACAAAAGGAGCTCCTTTTAAGATGTGGTCCACAGAGGATTTGTTGGCTGGTAAACTGGTAATGGTAGTTCTCTTGGTTTCCAAATGCTAAATTTTATTACAAGACTCTTAAAGGCACATTCAATACTTTTTGAACTTTGCAACCTTATGTAAGAAATTGCTATAGCTGTCACAGTGTAGTATGTAACAGTGAACGTTGGTAGAGAGCAGGAATGTGAGTGAGGGGGAAGAGAAGACAAGGTTCTTTGGGTAAATCTGATATCTTTTATTAGGCCAACTTAAATCATTGGAAAAATTCTTCTTAGCGAGCTTTTGAGCACAAACACCCTTCATCAGGCTGCGGAAGCATCTGCAGATGGTCTGTGCCCTTCCTGGATGGAGTGGTTAAGCAGCCAGAGGCCATTACATATGGAGGAGAAGAAGAGAAGAGGCATTCTGCACATTAACAAATAGGAAGAGAGAGAATCCCTCATTCTGCATATGGTCCATACTACTAAATATTCAATGAATGAATGTCCTGTCCACTAGTTGGGTAAGGAAGATGAACACTGCAGCATGGGCTTCCCTGACTGATTTGACCATTTCTATCTTTGAAAGAATTTTCTGAAAAAAATTAAAGTGTGTGTGTGAAAACCCCATCCAAATACAATGCACCAAACAAAAGGCACAAAACAGCAAAGCAACATTACGGTTTTGTTTTGGTCCAACATTCTTGTTTGTTCATAACAAAAGATTAGGCAATGACAGTGGTTGGGATTGCTGGTACTGAGCCTATCATATCATTTCATTGTCTTATGCCCCCCATCTGTTGTTATCTTTCATCATATACATGGACTGCAAGCTCTTAGGAGATGCATCAGGTTTTGTTGTGTGCTTGTACAGCACCTAGCACCATATGGCTTTAATCCCTGAGAATGCATCTACGTGCTATCAAATGCAAACAACAGAACCACAGTAATGAATGGTATCACTCCTCCCCATGTCAGCCAGTCTGGCACTGCTACCTAACTGATCCAGTTGTTGCGACACAGGAGCTTAACATCCTGCTAAGCTCCTCCTACATAAAGGAGAAGTTATTAAGAAAAACAATTCTCCTGAAGTACCCAGTGCTCAAACCTATGGCCACTGTGTTGTTAGAGATTATTTCAGTGTTTCTAGAAAAATGGGACGGAAAATGATGATAAGAACTAGGACAAGGAACCAACATTATCAAGAAATTTGAGCATGCCACTTTCACAGCACAAACAGCAGCAGCCAGATGCACGGTAGGAAATCTTGTAGATGCTTCTACGGCAAACTGCATGGAGCAGTATATTTTACTTTCACAAACTCCATCCCTGGGCCTTAAATATTAGTGCACGGTAGTGCCACCTTGTGGCTCAGCCATCACTGCTCTGTGGAATAAAACTATCTCAGGGGAGGGAAGAGTTATCAAGATGGCTGCCTCTGGAAATACTTGTGTATGTGTGTGTGTGTGTGTGTGTGTGCGTGTGTGTGCGCATGTGTTTTTCCACTCCCCACTGCTGGCTGCTGCCCTGCTTGAGCTGTATGGTTTCTAAATCACTAACAATATGGCCTCCAGAGAAACCTACTGGAGAGAGCAGATAACAGTGGCAACAAGGGTGAATAAGAGTTATAAACTAAGCACATACCATATCAGTCATGCCACAGAATTCATCCAGCCTTATTAGCATCTCTTCTATAGTTTCTTCTACTTCTTTCACCTGGAAAAATGCATATATTAGTTTAGTTGCTTCTGTAAATTTAAGGCAGAAGACTGCTCAGAACAAAATACTGGCGAGTTAAATTCTGTTTTGATGAAAACTGCATTGATCAAAAGCTGAGTTTGAGAATGAGTGGAAATATTTTGATTTCAAATTATCCATATCACCTCGTGCATTGTTCTTTGCAACTCACATATAGAATCTAGACCAATCTGAGGAATTTGTAAGCAACTGTAATGTTGCGACTGCAAAAGTTCAAAATACATGAGTCAGATGCCCAAAACAGAGGTTAAAAAACCCCAAAGGGTAAATGTTTAGGTTCTGTTTATTTGCCTTCTAGTTTTTGAAGACATTTATGTTTTCAAGGTTTTCTCTGCAACTACGAAGACTAGAAATGTACCTATCCTTTTAAATTAGTGGTAAGATTTTTTCCATATCAAAACAAAATTCCATATGTGGAACTTCTCAAAAAGACCAAAAATGACAAGACTTGAAATACAAATCCTGAGAATTAGCGTGCTGCAGCACCGTCCAATTCTTCTGCAAGCCTGGCCTTTTCTCATTGTGCTACTGCCCAAGATCTCTCTCACTATAATGCACCTTTGTTTGCACAAAAGGTGTTCTAGGTCCAGATTTTCAGCAAATTCTCCATAGTCTGACTGCAGTACCAGTGAGATATCTGACTGACTAATGGGGGTTTGCCCACAAAAGGCTCATCACTGGACAGGAACTTTATTGACTAGAAGCTCCATCTATCTTTCAAAGACAGAGCAAATTGCTCCATTTTAAAACCGTAATTGGAACTTGGGATATAAATGCTGAAGTGCTATTAAACTCAAAACACAAGTCACAACCCACTTTATTTACTGATGGAAAAGGATTTTTTAAAAATACATTAAAAGAACTGAGCAGTATATGCCTAGAAGGAAACTCCTTGTGCAAATTATAGCAGAAGAAAAAAAAATGAAGAAAAAAACCAGAATGGCTGTTTGGGATGGTTGCTTTTTTTGTTTTCTGATACATTTATTAAGAATGGAACAAAAAAAATCAAATACCCTGCAGAGCTCTCAAGAGAACAGCTGAATGTATGGTTGCCTGACACCAAAGCATCCACTGTTTCCATAGAGAGAAAACATGCTGGATTGCTGCTATTTATATTAAATCTGGCGGCCAAGAGCTACAATCCTAGAAGATCTAATATGTTGCACCTCCCTGTTGAGAGCAGAAGTGTTCTGGGCCACATTCAAAAAACCAAACTGAATAATTGGTGTATTATAAATGTGAGATTATAATCAGGAAAAATATATATGCACTGTAATTAGTCCTTCAGATTTAACCATTTTTTTAACCTTAGATCTAACCTTCTGCCTATTTGCTGGTTTGCCACGAGAAGTTTTTAACTTGGACTTGGTTCCCCCACACACATTACAACATGAAAATAATGCATACTAAGAAAAGTTGAAAATGGTTTTAAAGGCCAAAGGGAAATTAGACTGTTTTTTATGGATAGTTTGCTTACATTTTCATTGAGACCTTTTAGGAAGTGGAATGAGAGTGTATCTAAGCAGCAACCTTTGTCCCCATCTCATCCTGAGAACTGGTTCCGTTTTTACACTAAAATGACTATAATTTTGCCTAAATAATGCAAGATTAATCTAAGTAACCATCAATATGAGCTTCACACTGTGTAGGTGACAATACAGCAGTCTGTTCATTGCAGTACTCCTTGCTGCACTCCAAAAATCGTAAGTGTCCTCATAATATAGATAAAACAATCCCTGCCCAAAGGATATGACATGCTAATATCAGCAATAAGATAGTAAAGGACAGGTACAAGACAGAAGAGAGGGAGTTGGAGAGAAAAAGTGAGATAAATAGCCTTCTTAGTGAAGGATTTAGTGCACAGCATGGTAAAGTACAGCTTTCTGATTTTGTTACCAATATATGATACAGCAGTTTGAACTCCGTGCAGTGGGGAAGAAAGTGCCAAGGAAAAGAAGTGATGAGGACTGGGCAACATACAAGGAAGATAAACTTAGTCCAGACCACCTCAGGAGACACAGGACCAGTCAGTTTTCACCAAATAGCAGACAACTACATATGCACCGTAGGTGACTTGTGGCAAACACACTCCAATTCAAAAGAAAAACAACTACCATACATAGATAGTTGTATTGCCTTATTCAAGGCAAAGCCAGCGCAATCAGGAAAAAATAAGTATTTTCTGTGAGGGGTCACCTGTGACTTGGGAGCTGTGGTCTGAATAGTCTTGGAGTCTGTGTTCTAAGTGGACTGAAGGTGGACATAGTGCCATTCAATTCATAATCCAGATTTATTTTATAAAAACACATTTCATGTAAACATTACAACCAAAGCGCTCCATAGAGAGAGACTCAACATTTGAGAAGAAGAAAGGGCTTTGGAGGCACTGGAACACCTCACAGCTGAGATCTGTAGTGAAACAGAGTAAAGTTGAAGAGGTAGGATGGGAGGTTGCACAGGAGATCTCCTGCACCAACAGTAATAGGACTATGTTGAGGGAAGAGGGATAACTTCACACCACAAATGTGGGGAGGAGAAGCTGAGGAAAGACAGAAGCCGCACAAAAGAAAGATCTACACATGCAGCACTTCAGATTGGGGCTTGGCACCAGCAGATGGGGATACTGGAAGAAGGTGGGAAAGGGACCACATACATTTAGTGGGACAATACCTCCATGCAAATGGTGGCAATGAGTTCCATGGACTTCTTGTAGATTGAGATGGGACTGGATTCTATCCCCTCCTAAACCACCATGGCTTGGAGGGGAAGAGGGGGGCTGCACTTCATCCTTAGAAAGCAAAGCAGATTGCTGTTGTTCAATGTACTTGTAAATGAAGAGTTTTCCTGGAATTCAGCTTAACAGGGATAGAAAGCCTGATTCCTATAGACTGAAGTCAATATTTAGGCAGCAGCACCTCACCACTTTAAAGACAGGATGATACACTTCTGTTCGTTTAACAGCAGCCAATGGTGGCATGCTCTGAATTACAGACCTTAATCCCACTCGTACTAAATACTAAAGCATGTAAAGTACGTTGATTCACTATGGCTGGAGCTTCTAGACGCTACAATATAATAGCAGTACTACTGTAGTAGTTCTCAAGCTTTTCCATAACAGGCCCCCTCCAATTTAGCAACAGAGGAAGAACAAGGCCTTAAATTCATGGAATGGTTTTGCAGCAGGCTGCAAGAAAAGATTTGTTAGTTCACTTTCTATGATTAAGGAAGGAGACGACAGTCTGAATGGAATGCAAGGACAAGGGACAGCTGAGGAGGAAGGAAAAGTTCAAGGTAGTAATTCAAAGGCCATCATGGGTAAAACCAAAAAAAAAATCACAAAATGGCAGCAGGGACAGTAGGACAAGAGGGAAAGGAGGCAGCAAGCACATGAAAGCAGGAAATAAAAGATGGAGCTTTCACAGCACCACCAGAATAACTATTATAGCAGCACGGCCATAATAACGTACATCATAATAAGCAGCAGCAGGACTAAATCAATCTATAAAATATATACAATCATGATAAATAATTTGCACCTCAGTGGTATCTCACTTGTTAGGAATGTTAAGGGATTAAGCTTCAAACCCAATCTCCATTTTACAGATGGAGGAACTGAACCACTGAGAATTGGGGTACCTTGCCTTAAGATCACCCATTCACCTGGTAGAAGATAACTCATACCTCTGAAAGGCATTAATGCCTACACCTATTCAGTTGTGTCCCAGGCTATGTAATATGATACATACAAAGTAGTACAGATTCCAGGTCAGATGCTTTATGCCAGTGAGTTAAAAACTCTGTAGCTTTATCTCAGTGAGGTAAATTTCATAAACAGTAAAGATGAATGAATGGCTTTTGAAAAGAGATAGAATCTTTGCTTAGCTTACATTTTTAGATTCCCAAGTCTCTTCTCATGAACATCAGTAACTGCAATGGGATCAAGCCCAGACCCAAAGACATTCAATGACAAGAGAAGATAAGTCCCTTGGTGGCATAAAGAGAGAGGGTAAATAGCAATCAAGGAGGGCAAGCACTGTGAAGGTTCCAAACCAGCTTGATTTTTAAGGTACTATTTAAGGAAAGGCTGAGGCTCAAAATTCTCACTAAATTTGATACACTCTGGGTGCGTCTACATGTGCCATTAATGCACAGCAATAAGCTCCGGAGTTTATTGCTCCCAGGAAGCTCCTGGGTTTTCTGGTTACATGTGCACCCAGACTGCAGCACATTGAGCTGGGTTGGAACAACCCTGGCTGGCAGGGGAGGTCAGCCTGTCAGCCTGGGGTTGCTCCAACCAAGCTCAACAGGTACCTACACGCATGCCTGACGCCTGCACCAATGAGAGCTAATTAGCATGTGACAGAGCAGACACGATTAATTGAGTCTGGTGGAACATGCCAATTAGCACGCTCTAGCCCAGTGTTTCTCAACCTGTGGTACACATACCCCTGGGGGTACGAGACACGGGCAGCAGGTACGCGGGTGCTGTGTTTTGGTCTTTGCCTGCTCAGGCCGGAAGTTCTGGCTGCCGCCCCTCCCACCGTGTCCGGAGCACCAGGGCTTTCACTCCCCAGCATCAGTGTGCTGGGGGATAAGGAGGGAGGCCCTGTGCAGGCTGCTTTGCCCCGGGCTGTGGTGGAAAAAGTGGGACTTGGCTCACTGCAGCAAAATCAGAAGTGCCACGGTGGGACTTCCAGTTTCACTTTTGCCGCGTCGGGTATGTAAGGTACCAAAGGTTGAGAACCACTGCTCTAGCCACCTCACCATCACATGTATTCAGCATTGCTGTGCTTCAAAATGGCAGCAAGGGCCATCAAGCAGGGGGCATTTTGAAGTGCAGGATGATAAATACGTGAGACGCTGCAAGCACTTCAATTAAAGCGGCTCTTGAGAGCTGCTCTAATTAAATCGCCTCTGACCCCCACCTCAGAGCACGTGTATAGACGCCCAATGTACTGTGGAGGGACTGGCTGGGGCGAGAGGATGCTTCAGCCAGGGGCTTAGTGTTTACACATGCACTGCTGCACGTGAAAAAAAACATGGCAGCAGTGCACAAGTACTACTACCCTGCCGCAGAGTTTATTAGTTTCGTGCGACCTAATAGGGGCACACATATAGGTACTGAGACATTTAATACAAAGGTAATTAGTCAGCTCTGCAGTAAACATCTCGTGTAGAGGTACCCTCTGGTCACAAATGAATCTATATTTTGTAGGTCTGATGTTCTTAATCTGTTCATGACCTCAGCACTTCTAGTTCTCCCATTGCTCAGGCACTGTAACAGGAAGGAAGAAGGCGAGGAAATGTGTTTTGTTGTTGTTTAAAAGCCCAAGTAACAATAAGAAAAATGACTGTGTCACCTTTGTAAGTAGCCAGCTGCTAAATAACACTTTGGTACTTGGAGATACCCAGTATTTACTGTACTTTATATATAAGCAAACATAGATATAACCCTATACATTTGATTTCATCTGCATGTCATTTGCCACCTTAGATGGCTATTTCTTTGCAACATGAAATTATGCCCCCTTTTGTGTTTGCTATACACCTAGAACAATGGGGTACTGATACTAATTGAGACTTCTGGGTATTTACTACAATATGAACATATAATTAAATAATAAAATTACCAGCAACAGCATTTCAACTGACTTAAGAAGCTTTTCTTTTGCCAATTTATATCCTGATTGGATTTCCACAGTTTACAAGTCAAGACAGAAATTTTCTAAATCTCAGCATTTGCAGGCTCAACCTGATGTCTGAAAATCAGGCTGTTTTCTTTCCATTTGGGAAAGTGCCACCAGCAATAACAATTATGGAATCCAAATTTAGCAAGAAAATTTGAGAAGGATACACAAGACTGGCAGATGGAGCTTTATCTTTCCAGAGCCCTGCAGTACTGCCAGCAGCAAAAACTTGTTCTCCTCAAACTAATAACTTGAAGAGGAGAGGCATTCCTACATTTTCAAAGCAAGGCAGGAAAAATTTAAACCTGTAATTCCCATTAGTATCACATAGCTAATTATGTGGACCCCAAGTCTCAAAACCACACTTGCAGATTTATGCTATTAATTTTATAATATGATTTCTGTGGTTGCAAATGACAGGAACTGTACAGGCAAAAAACACAAGTTACCATCTGTTTGAGCAACTACCCAATTTGCACATGCATTCATGGTAACTGTAAATCTGGGATACAGCCATGTAGCATCAAACACAGTGGTACAGGCTGTCACTATTTGCCCATACAATGCTTAAACCGTGGCCTTCTGCCAGCAACAGAGTCACAGACCTTATGTATAGGACAGTCACTAAAGAGGAAGAGGAGAAAGAGGAGTCTCCAAGATGCAGCCCAGTTCTGGGGATTTTTAGGTAAGAAATGGATAAAGACCCTATTGACAAGGCGTACTAAAACAGATCCCAGCATGCTGAAAAAAATGGTGCTGTACCAATTTACACCTGCTAACAATCTTGTTCCAGTCTGTCCAGCAGAGTGCAAGGGTTTTTGCAGTGTAGCAATGGTTTCCCTTTGGCAACTCCACTACAAACTTAGGTCTTCTACTATAATGACGTGGAATTTGCATATCTGATTTCTATTAAAGAAAAAAAAGAAATAGCCTTCCTTTTTGTGTGAACCCCTTGTCATTTTGTGTATGTGTTATGCCAGCTCTACAGAAAGCCACTGCTAGATGAAGAGAAATGAATTCCTTGAATAGAGATCACAAGAATCCCCAGTGAGTGCGCTCTACCAGAGGGCATACTTAACATTTGGCTATGTGTACATATTTAATTTCTGAGAATTTTCTTTCTTGAATTGATACCCTGTAGGGCAGGTGTCAAACTCATCTGGCTGGATGAGGAGTGCGGGGCCAGCGTGTGGACC
The DNA here is from genome assembly GCF_000455745.1 of Alligator sinensis. Lineage (NCBI taxonomy): Eukaryota > Metazoa > Chordata > Crocodylia > Alligatoridae > Alligator > Alligator sinensis. Next base: position 1,250,409 of record NW_005841895.1, on the reverse strand, counting down.
AGATCAGATTCACAGACCAGCCCGACACACCATAGCCAGTGCGCAGGGCTGGGCCAGCATGGACAACTCATGCCCTGGATCAGGCCTGCATGCAGGGTTTATGCATAGAACCAGCACAGGTGCCACATGCAGCATGCACTCTGTCATGGCCCAACGCACCATGTGCTGTACGCACCCCAGGCCAGCCTCTTGTGCCACACACAGCACCCAAGGCACTAGGTCCAGTCCCACATGAAAGGTACCAGACTAGGGCATGGGGCCTGTTTTGGTGTGTGCCACATGCAGTGCACAGGGTCAGTTTGAGTCCCACAGGCTGGACTGTAGGGCTCCACAGGCCAGGTCCAGCCTGCAGCCATATCTTTGACACCCCTGCTGTATGGGATTCAAAAGAGTCACTTCTGACTTATTCCATTTTTCCCATCAGATGCCCAATTAGTCCCAAAGGTGGGGCCACTAGATTTACACCTTGATGTGAAGTGTTTTACAGATAAGCCATACATATCAATGCGCTAGCAATGGTGAGATGGAGGGATAGTAGCAAAAACGTAAATGTCATTGACTGAGTTAAAGTCACATCCGTATACAGGAACTGCATTTGGCCTGCCAGCCTTTGTGTTACTTTAACTAAGTCTACCAGACACACCATGAGCAGACAAGCTTCAGCCTCACCAACTAATCCATGGTCGGTCATAACTGGCAGTCTTTGCTCACAAAGATATATGGACTAAGCAGCAAGTGTGGCAGGAGAGGAGTGATATCTAACATATTTAAAGAGTAACTTATCCCAAGCCCGACCAGATATGATTTAATCATTACTGTTAGAAGCATTACTTACTACCTTTGACTCCATCTGAGCTGCAATCTCTGAGTAGCACTTAACACTGTTTCTTTAAAACACCTCAGTAGGATGGCAAAATAGGTTTTGACAAAGCCAACATCCTGTTTTTAAACTGGACGGAGCTGCAAGTGTTCAGCTGTTTCACAGCAATTGTGAAAACAGGAAAAAGTAGACTGAGCTCCTAATCATGCATTTACAGCACTTTCTGTAACACCTTAGAGGGGCCTCTTGAAAACTGTAATATAAACAGTACACATTTACAAACACCTGTAATTAGGCACTTAGCAAACTGTAACAAGCTCTTTCCAGGTGATTATGGAAACAATTGCACTTTATATGATAGACACCTGAAGCATCTTATTAAGGTCTGAGTTAAGGCCCACTAAGCACATTTCAGAGTTACAGTGGAAACATGAAGTGAAGGTTGATCCTTATGTAAGACACAAGAGCATCAGAGTTCAGGCTGGACTGTTATCACCATTTGGGGCTACTGACAGTCTACACTTGGAGATAAGTTTAATAAATAAAGATCTTGGACTGTCATCCCCAACACCTTTTTTGTAAAAATAAGAGAAAATTAAAATAATCAATATGCCATTTTCTAACCTAAGGGAAGAAAAAAAAAAGATGTGGTATTTAGCATTGAGAGGAGCTGTCCTTTCTACAAAGCCACCAAGTATATATGCTGTATCTAAAAAAATCACCTTCCTCTCTAAGCACTCCTCTTTGAACCAACTATGGGCTCCTCTACACATTAAGTTCACCCTCTTCCTTCTGTCCTGCAAAGCTATATAAAACCTCAGCCCTGCCTACCTCCAAGCCTCTCCTCACCACTTCTTTTCTCTCGATTCTTGCACTGTCCTTGTTCAGCCTCAGAACCATTTCTCAATTGTTATGCATCAAGTTGCCTCTCTGGCTTCCCCAGAAAGTCTTCCTTCTTCTCCACATATAACCACCCCCTTCTTTATACAATCTGCTGCCCTGGATCTGATATTCTAGACTAGGAAATGCTTTAGGAGTGCTTATAAAGTGCTATGGTAATTTAAGGCACTGTATTATGGAACATTAAAAAGAAAAGCAATATTAAGTTTTTTCTACAAAGCTTTCCAAAAGGTCTCCAACCTTAACCTTAAAAGTTAAGGCTTTTGTTAGCTTGTGAAATGCTCTCTTAGAATCTAATTAGGACCAAATGAACGAAACTAACCTTCAAAATAATTAAACTGAACTATGTATCTCTAAAAAATATGCTATAAATGCAAACAGACACCAATGCTGCTGGAAATCAAGTGGGTTTTTCCTGTAAGATGTCCTCCACTGTTAATTTTGGAAAGTTACAAGAAAATGTTAAAGGAAAAAAATATTCAATGTAGAGCAGGAATCAAAGGGCACAAAAAGGCCTAGACAAGACAAGTAGATTGAACTGCATCACAGTAAGGGCCTAGGTCATATAAGGTTTTCCGAAGTGTTCTCAACTTTGCAATGCATTTTTCATGTTTCTGAATGTTTCTACATCCAGCGTTACCTTGTTTTGGGATGCGACGACTGGTTGATCAACATAGTTAAAAAATTCTTTCCCATGGAGAGCATGGCATAAGTTGTATGTTAAATGAGTTGTAGGTGGCATCCAATTTTTTCTGGGCATTTTGATTTTGAAAATCTCTTACTCTAATACTTGCAACTGGTGGTGACAGAAAGCAAGCAGAGGGGGAAATTTTTAAGAATTTCTCAAAAGCCATGGTTATTTTGTAAATATAAATCTGACATTCATCTGTTGTAGCCCCGTATTTGACAAGAGATGATGATGTGATGTGATGTGATGACGACGACGATGTGCTACATACAAGGTACACTTAAAATAGGTAATTTCAGCTCAAGAACCCTGAAAGAAACTGAATGACTTACAAGAAGCAAAAGTTGTTTCTGTTTTTCCTGGAGGAGCTTCTGACTTATTCCATTTTTCCCATCAGATGCCCAATTAGTCCCAAAGGTGGGGCCACTAGATTTACACCTTGATGTGAAGTGTTTTACAGATAAGCCATACATATCAATGCGCTAGCAATGGTGAGATGGAGGGATAGTAGCAAAAACGTAAATGTCATTGACTGAGTTAAAGTCACATCCGTATACAGGAACTGCATTTGGCCTGCCAGCCTTTGTGTTACTTTAACTAAGTCTACCAGACACACCATGAGCAGACAAGCTTCAGCCTCACCAACTAATCCATGGTCGGTCATAACTGGCAGTCTTTGCTCACAAAGATATATGGACTAAGCAGCAAGTGTGGCAGGAGAGGAGTGATATCTAACATATTTAAAGAGTAACTTATCCCAAGCCCGACCAGATATGATTTAATCATTACTGTTAGAAGCATTACTTACTACCTTTGACTCCATCTGAGCTGCAATCTCTGAGTAGCACTTAACACTGTTTCTTTAAAACACCTCAGTAGGATGGCAAAATAGGTTTTGACAAAGCCAACATCCTGTTTTTAAACTGGACGGAGCTGCAAGTGTTCAGCTGTTTCACAGCAATTGTGAAAACAGGAAAAAGTAGACTGAGCTCCTAATCATGCATTTACAGCACTTTCTGTAACACCTTAGAGGGGCCTCTTGAAAACTGTAATATAAACAGTACACATTTACAAACACCTGTAATTAGGCACTTAGCAAACTGTAACAAGCTCTTTCCAGGTGATTATGGAAACAATTGCACTTTATATGATAGACACCTGAAGCATCTTATTAAGGTCTGAGTTAAGGCCCACTAAGCACATTTCAGAGTTACAGTGGAAACATGAAGTGAAGGTTGATCCTTATGTAAGACACAAGAGCATCAGAGTTCAGGCTGGACTGTTATCACCATTTGGGGCTACTGACAGTCTACACTTGGAGATAAGTTTAATAAATAAAGATCTTGGACTGTCATCCCCAACACCTTTTTTGTAAAAATAAGAGAAAATTAAAATAATCAATATGCCATTTTCTAACCTAAGGGAAGAAAAAAAAAAGATGTGGTATTTAGCATTGAGAGGAGCTGTCCTTTCTACAAAGCCACCAAGTATATATGCTGTATCTAAAAAAATCACCTTCCTCTCTAAGCACTCCTCTTTGAACCAACTATGGGCTCCTCTACACATTAAGTTCACCCTCTTCCTTCTGTCCTGCAAAGCTATATAAAACCTCAGCCCTGCCTACCTCCAAGCCTCTCCTCACCACTTCTTTTCTCTCGATTCTTGCACTGTCCTTGTTCAGCCTCAGAACCATTTCTCAATTGTTATGCATCAAGTTGCCTCTCTGGCTTCCCCAGAAAGTCTTCCTTCTTCTCCACATATAACCACCCCCTTCTTTATACAATCTGCTGCCCTGGATCTGATATTCTAGACTAGGAAATGCTTTAGGAGTGCTTATAAAGTGCTATGGTAATTTAAGGCACTGTATTATGGAACATTAAAAAGAAAAGCAATATTAAGTTTTTTCTACAAAGCTTTCCAAAAGGTCTCCAACCTTAACCTTAAAAGTTAAGGCTTTTGTTAGCTTGTGAAATGCTCTCTTAGAATCTAATTAGGACCAAATGAACGAAACTAACCTTCAAAATAATTAAACTGAACTATGTATCTCTAAAAAATATGCTATAAATGCAAACAGACACCAATGCTGCTGGAAATCAAGTGGGTTTTTCCTGTAAGATGTCCTCCACTGTTAATTTTGGAAAGTTACAAGAAAATGTTAAAGGAAAAAAATATTCAATGTAGAGCAGGAATCAAAGGGCACAAAAAGGCCTAGACAAGACAAGTAGATTGAACTGCATCACAGTAAGGGCCTAGGTCATATAAGGTTTTCCGAAGTGTTCTCAACTTTGCAATGCATTTTTCATGTTTCTGAATGTTTCTACATCCAGCGTTACCTTGTTTTGGGATGCGACGACTGGTTGATCAACATAGTTAAAAAATTCTTTCCCATGGAGAGCATGGCATAAGTTGTATGTTAAATGAGTTGTAGGTGGCATCCAATTTTTTCTGGGCATTTTGATTTTGAAAATCTCTTACTCTAATACTTGCAACTGGTGGTGACAGAAAGCAAGCAGAGGGGGAAATTTTTAAGAATTTCTCAAAAGCCATGGTTATTTTGTAAATATAAATCTGACATTCATCTGTTGTAGCCCCGTATTTGACAAGAGATGATGATGTGATGTGATGTGATGACGACGACGATGTGCTACATACAAGGTACACTTAAAATAGGTAATTTCAGCTCAAGAACCCTGAAAGAAACTGAATGACTTACAAGAAGCAAAAGTTGTTTCTGTTTTTCCTGGAGGAGTCAGGTTTGATAATAATTTGCAAATTCTTTGTTGTGATAAAACTAGAAAAGTTACTACAGTTATCACGTCATATACTGCACCATCAGGGTAAATGGGACTTTACAAAACAGATAAAGACTAAATCTGGCTGCAAAGGGTTTACAGGGTAACACACTGATAAAACTTTTTTGCATTGAGACCAACAGCATAAAACATGAGAAATTGCTCAAACATGACAGACTGCCCATTCCGTTTTGTACGAGGGAAATCTACTCCAACATGGTTTCAATATTTGAAGATCCCGTTCTTAAAAATAAGCGTCTTTCAGCCACCTGAAACAGCTTTGAAGAATAAAATTAGTCGACACGTGGCTCCAAAAAAACCACCGAACTTGTCCGTGATGCGAGGAGCGTGCAAATTCTCTGGGGACGAGGCGCATCGGGGGGAACAACACGGAGTCACATCTTGGAGGGGACACACACCGGGAAAGCCACGCAGAAATAAGTAGCCTTTAATGCCAACGATAAAGTAGTGCATGCAGACAGGAGAAAGGGAATGGATGTAATCGTGCAAAAAAAAAAGGGGGTCAAAAGTGGAATGAACCTATGGAGGCAAAAGGGGACAGGGCACATTTTGTGGCTTAAATTTGTGACTATTTAGAGCAGGGATCAAGTATCCCAAGTATTCCTTCCCCTGGACCAGGGGTCTTCAGCCTCCAAAGATGGTCTGTGCATCCGTGGAGCCCCTCACAGGGGAGGACACTTGGGCACGGGGAAGCAACGGCAGCTAATACAGCCACCCCCTCCCGCTCCCAAGCCCTGCGCAGCACGTCCGAGCCAAGACAGCTCCTCCTCCAGACTGGGGTCCCACTGCCCGCAGGGCCAGGCCTTGCCCCACTGCCCCTAGGACTGGGTTACGCGCTCCCCCGCCACACAGGCGCGTGGGGCACTGCTGCGCCCGTGCTGGGGGCCGGACTGGGACCCCCAGCCAGATGTGGCCGTGAGTCCTATGCGGAAAAGGTGAGCACCCCTAAGCACCACAGCACAGCACAGCACAGCACAGCACAGGAGACCCCCGCTCCTGACGCGGGAGCAGGGCTGCAGCGCCCGCCTGAGGAAAGCCCGGGCCGCGCTCCCCGCTCCGCCGGGCAAGTCGCCTCAGTGCAGGGCCCCCCGGCGCCGGGGGCGTCAGGGGCAGGGCCGCAGGAGCGCACACCTACCTCCGGGCCGAGGCTGAGGGCGAAGCCGCACGCCCCGCACTCCTCCCCGGCCCCGGGCTGCAGCATCGCGGCCCGCGCCCTCCCAGGCCCCGCGCACGCCCCGCCCCCAGCCCCGCCTCGTCCGGCGCCGCCTGAGCTCGCGGCGCCACCTAGCGGCCAGCCGCATTGCTGAAAGGCGATCTTGGTACCCGGGGAGAAACAGCCCCAACCAGCCTCCTGTGCCACCTTGTGATGCCCAAGTGACGCCCCCTAGGGTGCACCCCCGAGGAAGGGAGATGGGACCTGGCAGAGGAAAGCCACCTTGTGATGAGACCTCAGGGGCGTTTCTTTTCCTCTCAGTCATTTATTTTTTTAAACCAAACCTGCCCCACTACTTTCCCCCTCTTCTTTCAAGTGGAAGGACCTTTCTCGGTGGCAGTCAGCACATGGTTTCTCTTGCAATAGCACTAGGCGCTGCCAACTTTTTTATTTTTGTTTTTAAACCAAATTCTTTTAAAGCATTTCTTATTTAGGGTGCGATTTGATCGGTGGCATCCCCCCGCTCCTGTCCACGCTGCTCCGACTCGCTGCGCGCAGGCTTGCAGAAGTTAGTAAAGACGCGTTATGAGCGGTGGTTTCCATCCCAGGTTTTCCCAGACGCGTATTGGGAGTGTGACGCTGCGTCAGTGCGAACTTGTATTTTTGATAACACTAAAGCACGCAGGGTCTCCACGCGCATTATACAGGTGACTACCTCCAAACCTCCTCAAAAATAGAGAAATATTCATCTAGTTTTATAGAAGTACAGAAAGGGTCTGCAACTTAAAGGTCACAACATGGGGATTAGAGACCAACTGGAACCTAAATTTCCTGGATCTCAGACCTGTGATATAAGCCAAGTTCTTTTTTCCCTTCAGGCAGCTGTAAAGTCTAGTCTCCCTTGTAAAATCTGCAATCAACTCATTCTCCTAGCCTTCCTGGATGCTTATATTATAAGGAAGGGAATAAATATTTGTTCCACTGTATTGATGCTGGCATTAGACTCCTTTGAGATGCAGAGGAACTTGCATTTCAGGACAAGATGAGCTACAAGGCAGATACAATTGTGACAAAAAGCAGCACCTAAAAAGGTGAACCTGTCCTCCAGTTTCTCCAGGTTGTAACCCTGCTGGGGGGATGAATCAGGCAAGACCGCACAGATAGAAAGGAGTGCTCAGTATCGACTAGTATTGTCGTCCGTCACAGGTGGTGAAGGCAATGTTCTCAAAGAGGTCTGCATACAGTGCGCCATGGGAGGGCATTGCTGAGCCACAGACCTGATGCCAGGAAGACCCGGATACTGGTTCCAGGAAGGCAGTAGGGAACAAGAGAGAATTAAGCAACGTTTCAGAAAGCTAGGGGGTAAAGATGCAGACTCCAATTGGAAGAACTTTCTTTCCAGATGAGCCATGGCAAAAGGAAGAGTCAGAAACAAAAGCTTCCCAACAGCTATCATAATATTGAATTCCCTGAGGAAACTAAAACAACAATCAGAGGCAGGAACTGCGCTGTAGAAAAGCACCTCTGAGCTCCTGCAGAAGTTGAGAGTGTAACCACAAGACAGGTTGCTCTCTCACCCACAACTGACGAGACCTGCTCGTAGATACCTGCAAGTACTTCAGCTTCTGAAACATCTTGGTTGCAAAATACTCTGGCTTTTGACAAGACCACAACAAGGACTTCACACTATAAAGGGATGAATCATTTGATTTCATGTAACCCCACTAAGGGAATGCCAGATTTGTGTTTCCCTGAGCCCTGCTCCTTTAACAATTATGCAGGTCTGCCACAAAAGTCAGAGAGACCTGGAGCCATGGCAGCAGAATTCGATGCTGTCTGTAAGGACACAGCACTAACATAGTTTGGTCAAAGGTCCATTTCTTTTCCCAGATGTCTACTTCAAAACAGCCGGTTTATAACCGTCTTTCCTGTAAAACTAGAACTATATTGCTAGGTGGATCTTATTGACTGCACCCAGAAGTAAAACGTTAGGATGAAAGTCTTGTTGGGCACTGGTCTGGAAGCAGGAGCGCTGGGTAGGTTCCTCAATCTGGCCTGCTGTGCAGAATTGGCCTCTGTGTGCCTCAGTTTCTTCACCAAACCTTGGTTTACACAACCGAGATAACACACTCTCTCACAATGTCTTTATATAGCATCTAGCTCTGTAGCATCATAACCTGTTCTGGAACTGCTAGACAACAGTTAAACAACACCTAAACAACAGTTCTTTGTGCCGTTTTACTGCTGCTTGACTTCTGAGGCACTACAATTACTAACACATTTTTGCTTCCAGGTGACTGCATGTTGCAGAGACCAGCAAGTTCCTGCCTTTTGTAGTACAGTGTGCTGCTGAGCCGAATGCAAATGAAACAAGCTTGAAATTAATTTGCATCACTTGCTTGCCATCTTTTCAAGAAAAGATTCTTTTATGTAAATGCAGCAGCACTGTGGAATGGGGAAACCATGGGCAGCACTACCAACTCTATCATAATAAACTTTGGCTGAGATTTAGCACAGTTATTTGGAAAGCTTTAAAGAGACACGGGGAAATACCTTTTATTTCTCTGCTGTATCCCATGGAGTCAGTACTTAAATGCTACTGTTATTACACAAAACTACTTAAGGTAGGGCACAACCAGGGGAAAAAAAGATGCTCAGCATCAGGAAAAGCTTAGCAGGGGGATCTGCTCATCTACAGAGTGGACCCAAAAAGCTGGGGGGGTAGAATCAGTGACTTGGATTACTGAACAAGTGATAACTGTGAACTATAGGAAAAATCATACCATGAAAGGCAGACTAGCTCGATAGTTGTAATTGAACCTTCATGTATCTGTACCAGGCAATTTACATTTGAACTAAAGCCAGGCACATCTTTTTAAGTTCAGCTTTAAACATACCATGGGTTGCTTTAGCACATTAACCAAATGCAGATTTAGGCTAATAATCATACAATAAAATAACCACTGGATTACTCTAGAGATTTTTAGGCATTTAGATTTCCAATATTTAACTTAAAACAATATCAGAGAGGAAACCCTCTCCCACAGAATTAATCTCTGCACTGTACTTCAATCCTGGAAAATAGCCTTCTGGGGAGCTTGTCTATTTGCTGTGTATACCTGGAGCGTCTAGTAAACATGACTTCATGCAAGAGCCCATATTGACTGATTGCCCATCCCAGTTGTTATGTAGCATAACTCAGTGCCATTTTAACTGGTCAACAGGTCATTCACATTTCTTGGGACTGACTGTTTGTTGCAGGCCATGGTACCGGTTTGTCAGTAGATATGACAGTATGACATAGATCAGTGATTCTCAACCAGGAACCCTGGGATGCCTTGAGAACCTTTCAACGCTGATGCACTGTCAGGTGTGCAAATGTGGTTCACATTATAAACTCAGAGGGCATGTCCAGACGAATGCAGACGTGCAGTACGTGGCACTGCAAACCCGTCTGTGGTGCCACACACCACATATACTGCTCGTGCTGGTGTTCCCCATGCTGTGACTTGCTGTCCTGGGGTCAAAAACCCCCCACACCTATAAAACAAAGGTAGGGCAGCACACATGGTGGCAGTGCATGCTGCCCAAAACTGGAGCCTGGCTGACTGAAGCCACACCAGCTGCCAGTCAGGTTCCCTGCTGCAGAATCACCACAGCTGCAGCTCCTGGAAGCCACCAGGACCCCAGGTAAGGCTGCTGGGGCCAGCACAATTGCTGGCCTCAGCCTCCCCTACTCCAGTGGTGCTGTACACCAGAGCATGCAGGCCAGGGGCATTCCCTGGTGACAAGTAACAGCAGCACACCTTGTGCTGCTGCTGTTTGCCCCTGGAGAAACACACATTCCCACTTGTGGGGGAAACACACAAATTTCAAACATGAATCAATAGCATTAAAACCATTTTGACCTGTTGTGGTCTGACTTCTTCACAATAGAAAAGTTTATCTTATTTTTCTGTAATCAAAACAAGTGGAAACTAAGAGTTGTCATTTTCCAAAGGGTGCCTTGAGTCTAACAAGGTTAGACATAGATGAATTACAGCTGCTTGTAGAAGTGACTGACATGCACCCTTTTATTCTTTTCTCAGAAGAGAGCATGTTAAAACATGAGAGTCAGAAGATCTGTTTTATTCCCATTTGTCACTGATTGGTACTGTGACTTTGGCCGGAGGCTGTGACTTGCCCACTTCAGTACTCAGTTTCCCCATCAGTAAACCTGGAAAAGATATTTCTGTTCTCACCAGGATGCAATCTCCAAATCAGTCAGTCCCAGAGTGTGGGATGCTATGCAGCAAAACCACCGTTTTCATGCAGTGATGAACTTGGCACAACTTAATTTTATGGAGGTTCTGAACCATCTACATTTTCTGTTCTATGTTGCTTGTGTTGCAACTGTGTGAAAAATTGTTAGCGTCTTAAAAACATGACAAACAAAAAAGATGCAATTCTTTCCCCCTTTATTAAATTTAATAGAATAAATCTAATTTGCCCTATTAAAAAAAACCTAGTGCTAAAAATATTCATAACTTCATTGCTTTCAAGCATGCAAAAAGTGTCTATATCAATTCATACCTTTATCATAGAATCATAGAGTCATCGAAAATTAGAGTTAGAAAGAACCTCAGGAGGTCACATCTAGTCCAACCCCCTGCTCAAAGCAGGACCATTCCCAATCAGATCATTCCAGCCAGGGCTTTGTTGAGCTGGGCCTTAAAAACCTCCAAGGATGGAGATTCCACCACCTCTTCAGGAAACTCGTTCCAGTGCTTCCCCCCTTTAGTGAGAACGTTTTTCCTAATATCCAACTTAAACTTCCCTTGTTGCAACTTGAGACCATTGCTCCTTGTTCAGGTAGTTGAAGGCTGCTATCAAATCCCCCTCTTCATCTTCTCTTCTGCAGTCCAGTTCCCATAGGCACCAACTTTTCGTTTTGCTGGGGTGGGAGTGGGGGGGGGCTTAAGACAATGGATGTATTCCCCCCACCCCTAGTGTGGAGAATGGGGTGGATGCATGGGGGGGGCACAGGCAATGTGGTTGGGGTGGGGCACATGCTCCCCAAGATTTTTATGCCCAAAGTGGGGCATGGGGCTGCAGCTGGGCTGGACCAGCTCTGGGCAGGATCCGCCTCTGCAGCCCAGCAGGCAGGACCTGGCGTGGGAGGGAGCACCGCGTTGCTGTGGCTGCCAAGGTGAGGCACCCCATCTGCTCAGCAGCAGCAGGGGCACAATTTCGCACTGCCACCACGGTACTTCCTCCTGTGCTGGGTCCCACCTGCTGGTCTGTGAAGGTGGTTTCTGCCCAGAGCTGGTCTGACCTGGCTGCAGCCCTGCATCCCACTGTGGGTGCAGAAATCTCAGGAGGCACATGCTCCCCCTACCCCTCTCCACCACATTGCCTATGCTCCCCCACCCATGTCACTTGTGCCCCTTCCCCCCTGCCATCCCCATAGACTTACTTGGAGGGAGCTTCTCTCCACCACTGCTTGGCTGCCACATGCATGTGCATCTGCACATGACGCCTCCTGCTTCTGATGGCCCTCCCTGTTCTCCCAAGTCCCAGGCTGGAACTCTGCTAGCTTGCAAAGGGAAACCTGTGTTTTCCTACATTTTCCATGTTTTTCTTCATTAAATGAGAAAATCCACATTTTTTCCACAGTGAACAGAAAACCTGGATCCCTAGTAAGAGCTCAGGGTCTCAGTCATTGTTTCTAAGCATGTCACCTTACATCCAGCATGCTCAATGTAACTGAATCCATGTTTTACAACATAAAATAATATAGAAAAGTTATATAATTTTCCTCAGGTTTGGGCCCCAACAACCCTCTTCCCAAGGGGGCCAGGGCCCCCATGTAGTGGGCACCTATGACAGTTCCCTCAGTCTCTCCTCCTAAGTCATATGCCCCACCCCCCTAACCATTTTTGTTGCCCTCTACTGGACTCTATTCAGTTTGTCCACATCCTTCCTGTAGTGGGGGGGCCCAAAGCAGGACACAATACTCCAGATGTGGCCTCACCAGTGCAGAACAGAATGGAATAGTTACTTTCCTCGATCTGCTGGCAACACACCTACTAATGCAGCCCAGTATGCTGTTAGCCTTCTTGGCAACAAGGGTATGCTGCTGACTCATATCCATCTTATTGTCCACTGTACCCCCCAGGTCATTTTCTGTAGAGCTTAGCCAGTTGGTCCCAAGCCTGTAGTGGTGCATGGGATTCTTCTGTTCTAAGTGCAGGACTTTGCACTTGTTCTTGTTGAACCTCATGAGATCTCTTTTGGTCCAATCCTCCAACTTGTCTAGGTCACTCTGAATCCTAGCCCTGCCCTCCAGCATATCTACTACTCCACTTAGATTGGTGTCATCCACAAACTTGGTTAGCGTGCACGCCATCCCATCTTCCAGATCATTAATGAAGATATTGAACAAAACTGGCTCCAGGACTGACCTCTGGGGTACTCCACTTAATATTGGCTGCTAACTCAACCTCGAGTCATTGATCACTACCCATGAGCCTGAAGATCCACCCAGCTTTCTATCCACCATACAATCCATTCATCCAGCCCATACTTCCCTCAGCTTGCTTGCAAGAATGTTGTGGGAGATCATATCAAAAGCCTTGCTGAAGTCAAGATAGAACACATCCACTGCTTTCCCCACACCCACAGAGCCAGTCATCTCATCATAGAAGGCAATCAGGTTGGTCAGGCATGACTTGCCCTTGGTGAATCCATGCTGACTTCCTGATCACTTTCTTCTTCCAAGTGCTTAAAAATGGGTTCCTTGAGGACCTCCTCCATGATTTTTCCAGGGACTGAGGTGAGGCTGACTGGTCTTAGTTCCCTAGATCCTCCTTCTTCCCTTTCTTAAAGATGGGCACTATATTTGCCCTTTTCCAATTGTCTGGGACGTCCCCAATCATCACATGTTCAAGGATAATGGCCAACAGCTCTGCAATCACATCAGCTGACTCCCTTAGCACCCTCAGATGTAGCATCCAGCCCCATGGACTTGTACACATTCAGCTTTTCTAAGTAGTCCTTTAACCTGTTCTTTCACCACTGAGGACTGATCACCTTCTCCTGAAACTGTGCTGCCTGGTACAGTAGTTTGAGAGCTGATCTTGCTCATGAACAGCCAGGTAAAAAAATGGCATCAAGCACTTCAGCCTTTTCTTCATCATGACATTAGGTTGCCTCTCCATCTCCATAAGGGACCCACACCTTCTTGTTGCCAAGATACTTGTAGAAACCCTTCTTGTTACTGTTCACTATCCCTTGCTAGCTGCAACTCCAGTTGCACTTTGGCCTTCCTGATTTCATCCCTACACACCAGAGCAATATACTTATTCTCCTCCCTAGTCATCTGTTCAAGCTTCCACTTCTTGTAAGCTTCCTTTTTGTGTTTAAGCTCACCCAAAGAGTTCTTTGTTAAGCCAAGCTGGTCACTTGCCACATTTGCAATTCTTCCTGCACATCGGGAAGGTTTGTTCCTGTGCCCTCACTAAGGTTTCTTTAAAATACAACTCCTGGACTCCTTTCCTCCTCAAACTGGCCGCCCAGAGGATCCTGCCCATCAGTTCCCTAAGGGAGTCAACGTCTGCTTTTCTGAAGTCCAGGATCCATACTCTGCTGCTCTGTTTTCTTCCTTTTGTCAAGATTCTGAACTCAGTCATCTCGTGGTCACTGATGCCCAAATTACCATCCACTTCTACACCTCCCCACCAATTTTTTCCTGTTTGAGAGCAGCAGGTCAAGAAAAGCACAGCCTCTAGTTGGTCTTTCCAAAACTTGCACCAGGAAGTTGTCTCTAACGGTCTCCAAAAGCTTCCTGGATTGCCAGCACATTGCTGTATTGCCCTCCCAGCAGACGTCAGGGTGACTGAATTCCTCCATGAGAACCAGGGTCTATGATCTGGAAACTTCCACAAGTTGTCTGAAGAAAGCCTCAACTACCTCATCCTCCTGGTCTGGTGGTCTATAGCAGACACCCACCATGATATCACCCCTGTTGCTCTCCCCTCTTATCTTAACCCAGGGACTTTCAACAGGCCTATCTCATTTCATACTGGAGCTCTGAGCAATCATACAGCACAACTCCTTCTCTTCTCCCTTGCCTGTCCTAGCTGAACAGGTTGTACCCACCTGTGATCATGCTCCAGTCATGTGAGCTGCCCCATCAAGTCTCTGTTACTCTAATCACATCGTAGGTCCTTGACTGTGTGAGGACTTCCAATTTTTCCTGCTTGTTTCCCAGGCTCTGTGCGTTACAGTACAAGCACCCATGGTAACGAGCCATTGTCCTACTTTCTCAGGAAGAATTGGGAAGCTTCCTCTGTTGCCCCCTCCTCCTTGAGCTTCCTCCAGGTCTCCCACTTCCCCACATACCTCAGGGCTTTGGTCTTCATCCCCCAGTGAACCTAGTTTAAGGCCCTCCTCACTAGGCCCATCATTGTATTAAATAAATAGGAAGGCAAGAATGCAATCTTACGGTCAGAAGATGGGACTCAAAATGAGAACCTTTGGGTTTTATTCCCAACTCAACCATTGTGTGATCCTGGGAAAGTTCATCTACCCATGTGCAATGATTAGTACTAACTTTATAGAAACAGAGTAAGGTTAGATTTTCGAATGCACTGTGATCACTAACTGAAGGACAGGATGCAAGTGCACAGGTTTGTACTCAGACAAGAATGGCAGATGGGGGCAATAATAAATTTGATAAGCCCTCAGTACTGATATTGATGGGACTGTCATCTCCCATCATCACTTATTACACCATTATGCTTTGCTCCGGTCTCTCTTACTGTACCTCATTTGCTTTCTGGTAGCTTCAACTGTGCCAGCCTCTGTGGAACTTTCGAAAGCCATCTCAGCAAAATTAACTTTGTTTGGCATGCCAGCTGTGTGAGAATATGAAGTAAGAATAGTTTGATTACCACCACCTTAAATAATTGTTAGGTCCTGCTTACTACTACACCTCCACCTTCTCCTCTCACTACCAGCCATCCAAAGAACCTTCATATGCACACTGTTATTTCCCTCCTCTCCAGTAACTTCAGTTCGAGACAATAGAAGTGGAACCAAACAAGTTTTCAAAGCAGTCACCAGGTGCCACTGAGCACTCAAAGTATGTGACAAGTCAAGGACGCATGTGTTCTCATGCGGAACGCAAACATGGGAGCAAGCCATACGCTTTGTGTTATATAAGCTTGGTATGTAAAAATCATGTAGAACCTGCTCTAGGGCCTTAGTCACTGAAGAAATGCATACTATTTCCTTCTACTTTCAGGTACTGAGGTAACAGCCCAAATAGAAAGGAATATTACTCTGATAGGATGCAGAGGTTATATTGTATTAGCAATATTTCTAACCTAGTAGAGTAGGATTATATAGGGCTAATGAGATAATGCAGCACTCTGAATCACTTTGCGCTTCACATTTCCAAAGCACTCCACAATCATGCATGATATAGGCTATTCACCTTGTTTTCCTCTTGTTAGATGACTTTCCCCAAGGGTAATAAAGCATTAGAATTGTGACGTCTTGGCTAGAATCTGGGAGTCCAAGAACTAGAGTATACTACTTCCATCAACCTATCACTAGCTTAATGCCAGGTGGCATTAATGCAACAGCTAAGAACTCACCATCTTACTACATAATGGACTTTTTCTTCATGTTGATATTGCCATAAGTTAATACACCTATCTTATACCCGCTTACTATTCAGTTTCATCACTGCCTTGACATGTTTGCCCTTTATGACTTTTGATATACTGATATGATGAGCATGTACTAGACAAATTGATGTGCATCTCAAACAATCATTTTCCAGATAATGCCAAGATCTTACCATATAATGCCAAGAAATAAGTGTTTCAAAATGACAAAAGGAGGATTTAAAAAAAAAAAAAAAGTGTTTGATGTTGGTTTAATTCTGTCCCAATGGACTTTGAGAAGGGAGAGTCAGGCTAACATTAGACAGTTTTGAAATGTCCAGCGTTTGCCTACCTGCACACTAGACAGAACTTTGAATCCTGTTAAAATATAACTACAGCCCTTCCAGGCCAGTACAATCTTGTCATCTCAAGTTAAGCAGGGTTAATTCCAATGCTATTCTGAGCAAAGACTGAGCAGTAAAGCTATGTTAGCAATTAAGTATGTAAGACTTCCCTTGACTGAGTTTTACATCTTGAATGCAAAGCCTTCAGTGTTGGACTTGCATGGAAACACTTGCAGACTTGCAAAGGGCCATGGGAAGAGGGATGAAATTTCATTTATACCAATCTCACTGTATATGGTTGGTCCTCTTAACTCCAACTGTGGAGACCTTGTCTGTTCTTAGTGACATGGGGGAGAAGCTTAGAAATGGAATGCAGGATTAACAGCATTCCAGTGACTGAGCTGGCATCCTCACTGAAAAGTGAACAGGTTACTAGCTTAAGCGAAAGCAGAACCCAGGTTCTAACCAATAACTTCACTGTGCCAGCTAGCCCCAGCTGAAAGCACAACTAAAAAACAAATTTCAAGTAGTAAAGGCTGGGGAGAAGAAAGGAAACAAGACTGACCAACCAACCCACTCACCCACCCTGATTCACAGCCTGGTTAAACTGCAGTGAAGTCATATCCTAAATAGTATGACAAGAATAACTCTCAGTAACTCTCCCACACCTCTGACAATCTCTCCTTTAATTTTCTCCTTTCTTTCCACAGAAAATATATTATAGACGTAAGATTTTATTGGATCTCACTGAATTAATCAAGAGCAGACACATGAATAAACCCAGGACCTGGCTTTTGGGTTACTTTCCAAAAGATACTATTTAAATGACAGTCAAATCTGCTCAATTTAACCCCCACCCTTTCAGCATTTTTTTTTTTTTTTTACTAAGAAACTATTCTAGACTGTAGGTGACTTAATATTTAAAATACAGTAAGACCAACAGCAGCAAGTTATTTGTCCCATAAGAATTAAGCATGTGAAAAGCCAGCAATTGAGAGGACTCATTCTAGCCTTCCAAAGGTTTTAAAGTTAAAAAAAAAACCCAACATATCCTCATACTTAACCCTTGCACCCTGGCCCCCCCACCCCTCAATCCAGAATCTGAATAAACTACACATTTTTCAACTACCAGGTTTACAGATTTAACTCCAAATACAAATATTAAAGCTTTCAAGTAAGGCTTTCTGGCTTGTACATCAGTGACACCAATAACAAATTCTGTCTTCTGTAACCCTGTTGTCATGTTACATGGCTATAGAAGTATAAGTGAGGTACTGGACTCTGTAAACAAGTCAAGAAAATTTAGGATCCAATTCACTGACAGAGCAAATGGTTGTAAAAACTCATTTTTAGCTGTAAACCAAGCAGATGCAACTCAACATTCACAGATCTCAACTAAAAAGACTGTAATTTTTGCTTAATAAAAATAGAACCATAACTGATGCTGCCTAAGGCACTGAAATGGAACAAGACTCTAGAAACAGGGCAGCATTAGAGTTCAAATTAATTGTAGCATTCTGTTACTGAATGTTGTCACTACAGGGCTAGTATTCACATCAACACTAAAAGCCTTGCATATTCAACACCACATATCGCATAACACAGGGCGATTAAAAACCTGCTCCCCTTCCCTGGCTGAACTCCTAGTGTCTGATGGACCCTCTGTGACCATGACCACCACATCCAATGCTATTCCTAGTGATAAGTACCAGTTTGATTAGTCGTGCTTGTAGTGATCACTTGGTTCAATAAGCACAGGCATATATGAATGAGAAGAACAGCACACTTAACATTTGTGGAGCAGTATGCAATGTCTGCAGATCCTTGGTACTCTTCTCACTAACTGACTAACTTGCTAACTCTGCCTGATGGACCATCCTCCCAATTCCCCCAGTCCCTTATTAAGGAGCAACTTTAAATTATAATTTCTATCACTACACAGTGTTCAGGCCCACAAAAATTACATCATTCACATTTGGGTCAAAACCATGGTTGAGTAAGCATGGAGCAATGGAGCTTTTGACTATTTAGGAGACGGTTTTCCTATGGGATATAAATGTCATATAGGTGAGGGAGCTGGGACCTCCCTCCTGCACCATGGCTAATTTTTTCCACCTTAATAGGACAAAAAACAAACAAACAAAGTTAAGCAAGCACACAATTAAACTGGACCCCAAACACACTAATCGATTTTCACTTTCAAAAACAAGCTATACAAATTTTTATTCACATTGTGTTGCCTGTCAAGTTAAAAATAGTCATCACATTTCTACATCCATTTCTTTGTATCAATTATTGTCCCCGACTGTAAAAATATAAGACCAATATACAACTAATGCTAGTTTGATTTTTGTAAAAATCAACATTCATTTAGTGAGATATCAATGTACATTATACACTAAGGTTGTAAGAAAAATACTGATATTTGACATTTCAAACATTTTTTCATTCATGTAAAAATCAAGTTGCAAGTAAAGTTAGAAAATACACAATATTCAGAGGAGTACATGTTGCAGATAACTCATAAGAACATTGTCCTAAATTTACATAAGCTGTGGAAGAACATGATTCACAGTTCGGCTTTACTTATCTGGTACCATAACTGAATTTCACAGGAAGTGTGTCTTAAATTCAATTAACTTTTTTTTCTGTTAAAATAAGGTGCACTTAGAAGGCCAATCTGCTTTCAGACTGCCAGTAGAAAAGAGGGATCGACTGCTT
The DNA here is from genome assembly GCF_000455745.1 of Alligator sinensis. NCBI lineage: Eukaryota > Metazoa > Chordata > Crocodylia > Alligatoridae > Alligator > Alligator sinensis. The sequence continues at coordinate 1,231,317 of NW_005841895.1, read as the reverse complement.
TCACTGTGCATGTACATGCCCATATAACACTATTTAAAAGAATTTTGGTTTTCCAATGCATTGTGAAATAATTTGGATGTTATAAATTAGTTTATAAAATCTAGATTAAAAATACAATTTACACATTAGATATTTATCACAAACTGTGCATTAATAGCAGCTTACTATTGTCAATCATGCATTAATAAACTTCATATCAATTTTGGATTTTATAGCTAAAAATAAAATTTGTACAAAAGAGTGAAGCTGTGAAGTATTTTCCTCTACAGAGACATTTTAGAGGATGTGAACTGTTAAAAGCTTAGGAGGTAGTGCATGAAAGGCTAACAATATCTGTATAATCTTTAGAAAAAAAACTTTATACTGAATCCCCCAGTACCATTTTTACATATAAAAGTCAATTAAACAACTTGTTTCAATAGTTGATTATCCTGTAATATGATTTTAAAACAGTTAGTAATAAGCAATTTTATATAGTGGTAGGAGATTGGTAGAAGAACTTTTAGAAATGGTCTATTATGGCAACTGCAGTGTTAAGCAATTACATGCCATGCAGTCTGTCATTTTCATTGCCAAATGCATAAAATGCTTACTCTTTAGGCATTTAAAAATAATTTTTATGCTCGATTCTACCACATATCGTAAAATTTCTTCAAAGTAGAGCTAGTCTATATTGAGTACTTTTCACAAAAATAAATGTGTTACTCAAAGGAACACCTCCTCATTGATCAAGTCAATCAGTTTCAAGGAAGCGTCCTAAGAAATGGAAATTTATGTACAGTTTTATTGTATAACCTTATTTAAAATTTCCTTAAGTTCTTAACACTGGTTTACAAACTTAGTGTTCATGAATATGATACAAGTAGGAATTAAGCTGAGCAGCGCACTAGTCTTACATGTTCGTATTTAAGCAATAAATTATGATCCTGTAACACTAGTGTTCTAAGGTGTCATGCTTATGTGTAAGTTAACAGCTTATCTTACATCCAAACTGCTGCATAACTAATGTACCATATTAGACCCATAAAACAATTCCATCAAAAGCATTACACCTGTATTAAGAAGTGTGCTACCAGTTCAGTATCTGTGGATTTCACTCTTCTCTTAATCCAAGTTTGTTTTACTCATTTGATTGTTCACCATACATTCAAGTACACAAAAGGCACAAAGTGAACAGAACTAGAATAAATGAAAGTCATTCACTGAGTTTCTAGGGAAGAGAAGGAGGTCCTCAAACCAAAGAAATGGAGGGAGAGGGGAAGAACCCATAAAAACAAACAAAAAACCCAGTTTTCCCTAAAAGCCGAGTTTTGAGCAGCATGGATTTTTAAAAAGGTTTTTAAATTTAAAAGAACTAGCAACATGTTTATTTCCGTCCCATTTTATATTCTTAAACTGGAAATAATTTTTGCCTGTTTTAAATTTAATAGTTGTTAGTAAAACAAATTCTAAGCAGCTGCATGCTTAAAATGCTGAGCCATATCCTTACTATTAAAATGCCACAAAGCTGATAATAAAATAGCCCATGCTGTAATTTAAAACATCCCATACTGCTATATTGAACATCACAAGTCAAGAAGCCTGAAATACTTCAAACTGATAGAATATAATTTGGTTGAAGTCCACAGGACTTGTAATTGACTTAGGAAAAAACCCCCTGCAACTTTCACCCAAGATTCCTATTGCAAATATTAGCTTGCACAAATAGTGTTAACCACCTTGAGAGTTTAAATGCCTTCTCCTTACTACCACAAAAGCAACTGTTTTGAAGAAACGTTATGCCACTAGCAGAAGAGTTTAATATAGTTATAGCCCTGGAATTACAGAATACTAAACCAGATGCTTAACATTCAGCATGATAGCTCCATGTAAATAAATGTTAAGCATCTGCTTAAGTGCTTGCAGCACAAGGGCTATTATTTCTGATACTGTTTTGTCTACAGGACCTTCATAAATTAAATGTTCATGGCCCATTTTATTTCATAAGTTCTAATTTAAAAGTTTCAAAAGACAGGTTTGACTTTGTTTTTTCTTTTTCTAAAACAATGTAAACTGCTTGAATCTGGAATAAGAAATAATTTGGATGTAAGAAAAACAAATCGAGACACAACTTTCAACTTGCTACCAATTTCACTCAACTATCTTTCCATTAATAAAAATCTTTAACATCACTAGAATGTTTTGAACATGTAATAAGCTCAGGTGAGATGTTAGTTTTATAACCTTGCTTGAATTTAAATTTCTTTAGAAGTGTACAGAAAGGTAAAGTACAATAATTAATAACTAGAGCAAAGTATAAGAGACCACTTTAAATACCATAAAAACTAAGAGAAGAGAACTGGTCCTCAAGCTACAAAACTGGAAGATTATTAAAACTTTCACATTAGAATTTACAATCATAGTTAAGAGCATTTCCAAGTAATTTTACATGGCCATGCCTGGAAGATTAGAAACAATTAAGTTGTATGTCTAATTAATTATTTAATCTACCTCACATGGTAATGGAAATTTACTTTTCAAAAGCCAGTAGTACCCCACTTAATAAATATAAAGTCATACCTCTCAACCATCCTTCATTTTCAACTGAGATTTACCTCTGTCCAAGGCTTACCAGTTATTTACCCTCGCTTGTAAAATATTTACACACATGTATAAAACTATGCAACTGAAATAAGCAACCATTTTTTAACTTTACTGTACTTATTTTTTTCCTTCTATTTGTTTACAGCTTGTAGTGGTTAAATAGGCTGAGAGGTATAAACTGCATTTCACACTGTGCCAAATTGAAAGGTATATGGCATCTTCAGTTAATAGTAAAATGTAATGATGCAATTTCATAATGTTATGATTGTTCCATCTTCTTCTAAGGACTTTTGGTCTGCATCACGTATTTCATACTCCATGTTAATGCTGCCTGCTGAATGAAATAAATTTACTTCGCTGGAAGGAATGAAACCATTTTGTGTCGACTCATGAAGAAGTTCAATTTGTGTCAATGACTCCAGACTCTCACAGGTCGGGACAGCTTTTGGAATCTGCTGTGGCTCACCACTGTCTTCAATAATAATGTCTTCATCATCACTTTCTTCTTCTTCTGGATGGTAATTCTGCACAACGTGTGGTGTGTAACTTTGAAGACTATTATCAGTCGACTGACCCGAGCTGCCAGAAGTCCGACTGTTCCTAACAATATTATTTCTCTGGTTTGCTGGTCTCACTGTAATGATCAGGTTACGGCTATTAGCAATCATCATGTCTGTAACTTGATCAAGACTCTTTCCTGAAACTTCTATTCCATTCACCTCCAGTACTTCATCATTGACAGCCAGTAATCCTGTGCTTTGAGCAAGGCCTCCAGGAACAAGCCTGGATATGAAAATGCCCGGTACCTTCTCTAATCCATGTGGCGTTACTCTCACACTAGAGCCATCTCGTATATAGAATCCAAGTGGTTTGTCTGTTCCATATTTATAAAGTCGTACCCGGCGGTGAGTTTCTGGAAGAATGTCCACATCTATAATAGAAGACACTGGCCTGAAGTCTTGTGGCATGCTAATGACAACATGCGGTTTCTTTCTATGGTTATCTGGACGCAACACATTTGATAAAACATTTTTCTTCCTCGTCATAGTGTCTGTACCAAAAGCACTGTAGTCTGCATCTTCTGAAAAACAAATAGCATATTTCAGTAATTAGGATAGCATGAACTATACTGTCCAATCTAGATTAGATAGCCATCAATAATCAAAGCATTTTAGATTGACAAGGCTTAAAACATTTAATAAAGTTCTCAGCATGCAATACTAGCAACAGTTCTCTTCATTGGCAAAACAACAGCTTTTACATTAACAGGAAACCAAATCTGATTTATGCTTATCTGGTTCATAATTATGAACGAAAAAAAGCCATTAGGGGTTTAAAAAAGTTAAAAGCAAAATCAGTAGCCTAGTACTACAGGTATTAAGGTGAGAGACTAACATTTAAAAAAAAAAAAAAAAATAGAGTGGGAAGAATACACTAACATTTAAAAAAAAAAAAAAAAATAGAGGGGGAAGAATCAAAAAGTTTAAAACCTCTTTTCCCCACCTAGTTTTCAATGACATTTGCAAAACAGTACCTGACTCTTACCCAGAATATTTTCATTTGTTAATTTTCTCCCCTCAAGTTTCAGTTAATGGGAATAGAAAAGAATGAGAAAGGGAGAGCAGCCAGTAGACCTATTATTGCTGAGTACCTGGATGCTAGCCAACTGACCTGGATTCAAACTCCAGAAAGTTTATTCAATTCTATTCTTCCCTGCCCCCATGCTAAAAATGTCTGATCAACAACAAAAAAAGAACCCCAAGATACAGCACAGCAGAAAATACTTCAGGAAAATTCTAAACAACTGATATAACTGCCATAATCTGAGTTGACAGAAGTGTCTAAATGGTTTATAGTCACTAAAGTTTCTCTTTAAGCCTGCAAACTATGAGATTATTTCTTTATAGAAAAGAGTTAGCCAGCTGTGATACTGAACTAAAATTTAATTCCAAGTGTATGCCAAATACATATTTTAAACAAACGTCTCTAGTTGAATTTTAGCATAGGAGGTAATAATTCAGGAAGTGTCAGCAGGCTAATCACATTAGCACTTCTCCAGTGCTTTGTATAGCTTTGCCTCATTTTAATAAAACAAGTATTTTAATCCTTTATAGAAGAATAGATACTCCCACATTGTTTTTCCAGTTAGCATGTGAACTCCTGAGATCAGCTACCCCACAATTTCTTTGTGCCTACATAAGTGGTGCTTTAACTCTCAACCGAGACAAATAAAAAAAGGATTAAAAAAACAGAATTATAATCCCAATTGCAAACTAAGGAAATGCTATTTAAGTGTAAAAACATAAGAGGAAATAAAAGACAATTTTGCAATTATTTAGTTGGTCTAATAAAAGATATCACCTCTGCCAAAAGTTCTGCATAAGAGGAAATTAAGGTCTCTTTGCTAATAGCACTTAATGAAACTGAAAGTCATGCATACTAGGATTGGGAAACACCTCCCACCTATGAAAGAAAATAAACACATTCACATAAATTAACATTTCCTATTCACCACAAAACTGAAATATATTTAATGGATGTACCTAGAAGTTAACAGCTGCAGAAGAACCACAATGACACAAAACATTCAAACATTTAAGACTTATAAATACCATAAGCAGAACAGAACAGAAATACAATTCTAAACCGAATTGTAGCGTTAAGGATATAAATCATTTGTCTAAAAGTGTAAACAGAGTATACAAGTTGACAAAGCAAGAAATGTATCAAAGCTGGTCTGAAGAGGGGGTTCTTGACTGTATGTTTTGTAGCTTCAAAATCTTACTAGGCAATGAAATAATAAAGCAACTGACTTTCAATGACGTATGCTGACTATAGGGTGGAAGTAGGTAGCTAAGTCAATAGAACCATATTATATTTCGCAGTTACCTTTTTGCTTTCACCTTGACTCCTTAAAATCCCCCAAAAACCTCACATTGGGAGGGCAGAGATTCCTTTTCAGAATGCTCCAACCATTTCTCATATCATCACAGACTCACTGCCACCATTGTTTCAATGTGGGCACCTCATCAGCACTTGGGTGTTGTGGCTGAAGGAGCACAGGAAGCATCACCACAGGTAAGTCCTGCATATGCCAGGATATCAGTACAAAGGACTCATTCCACAGTGTTGCTGTTTCACATGCAGAGTTCAAGTTATCAGTACACTGAGGACACCCCAGTCCATCTGGCTCGCCCCCACCACCAGGGGTGGGGCCAGAACCTGTTGCAGGGATGTGCAGGCAGCAGCGCCTGAGCTGTCACCGTCCTGCAATCTCAATCCCAGGGCCAGCCCCATCCCACTCCAGGATGCTGCTCCCCACCTGCCCACAGTCCCATCCCAGCTATATACAGAGGCCACTTAAAGAGCTCTGGTGAGCTGGTGGGGGTGGGGGGTGGAGGAAGGCTGTGACCCAGCTCAAACTCCCTTAGTGGCCCTCCAGCCAAAATAAATGCCCACCTCGGAGTTAGAACGTTGTTGTAGCTGTGGTGATCCCAGGAAGTGTAAGAGGCGAGGAATTTTGTTCTGTGATATCTTTTATTGAACCAACTGTATAGTTAGGAGAGACGTTAGGCAAGCTTTCTTCAGATGCAACAGCTTTTTCCTGAGACCTGATAAAGGACAGTGTGTGCCCAAAAGCTTGCCTAACATCTCTCCTAACTATACAGTTGATCCAATAAAAGACATCAAAAAACTACCTGCCTTAAGAAGCTAGATGAAGTGGGGGCAACTAGAAGATTATGACAACTGAACAGGCTATACCAGCAGTTCTCAACCTTTTCTAAAACTCAAAGCACTCCACAGAAAATGCCAGTACCTAGTTTTCACTTATTTTTGGCTACAGAAAAAAAAAGAGAACAAGTCTCCTGCTGCAAAGAACTCTAAGACCACAACAGGTCAGGATGTTTTTGATGCTATGGATTCCTTTTTTGAAAACTGGATTTATCTTGTGAACCCTGTTTGCATGCCTAAGTGCAAACTCTGCAGCACCCACAGCACTCTTGAAAAGATCTCTAGGCACCCTAGTGTACTACAGTGCCCTGGCAGAGAATTGTTTGGCTATATACTTCAGGGACTTCAATTCAGTTTTAATGAATAACGGGATTATAACTTTATTGTTTCTTGAAGAAAAAATGAAAACCAGCCTGTGTAAGAGAAGCTTGGAACTCCTCTAGTTTAGGAACTCGGGATGGGGGAGGGGAAACCACCACAACTAAGCTAAATGTTAAAGACACAGTCCAGATATTAATAATGAACTCTTCTTAACAGTGTTTCCTATGCCAAATCTTTAAAATTAAAATTTTAATTTTAATCTTTCTAATAATAATCTTCCTATGCCAAATCTTTCTGAGCTAAGGAGTTTAGTAAGAGAGACACTGGGGACTTGGAGCTTCAATGAGATGGGAGTCCAGGATGTGTGGCTGTGGAGCTTCAATGAGATGGGAGTCCAGGATGTGAGGGTGGTCCTTAAAGAGATGATCCTCCGAGCTCAGAGGGAGTCAGTCCCAACACGAACCAAAGCGGACAAGAGTGCTAAAAAGCCCCCTTGGCTCAGTAAAGGCATCCAGGAGGGCCTGAGGGCAAAAAATGTGGTATACAATCAGTGGAAACAAGGAGCAATCACCAAGGAGAATTACACCTCCACTGCTTGTGATTGCAAGGAGGTGGTTAGGAAGGCCAAGGCAGAGATGGAACTAGGGCTGCCAACCAGAATTAAGGATAACAAAGTCCTTTTTCAAATACATAGAGAGTAAGAAGGCACCAGGTAACATGGGGCCCCTACAGGACAGGCTTGGCAATCTGGTGATTCCAGCAAGGGAAAAAGCTGATCTCTTCAACGAGTTCAGGCTCAGGGGACACGACGTCATGCCTAGGGTCAGGGACGATCTAGTTAGGGAACTCTTGGAGCGGCTGGACATGTATAAAATCAGCAGGTCCAGATCCTTTTCATCCAAGGGTACTGAGGGAATTGGCGGAGGTCATAGCAGGGCCCCTGGCACGGCTGTATGAGCACTCGTGGTGCTCTGGTCAGGTCCTAGAGCACTGGAAAAAGGCCAGTGTGGTCCCCATTTACAAGAAGGGGAGAAATGAGGAGCCGGGTAACTATAGGGCAGTTAGTCTCAACTCGGTCCTTGGGAAGACCTTTGAGAAAATTATAGCACATCTGCGGGGGCCCAACATGGGAGGTAATGCTCAGGGGCAACCAAAACAGGGTCATTGCGGGCAGATCCTGCCTGACTAACCTTGTTTCCTTTTATGACCAGGTCACCAAGTTCTTGGATGAGGGCGTTGAGATGGATGTTGTTTATCTGGACTTCAAGAAAGCCTTTGACACTGTTTCTCACTCCATTCTCATAAAAAAACTAGGCAACTGTGGCACTGATGCCTACATAGTCAGGTGGGTGGCAAATTGGCTTGATGGTCGTACCCAGAGAGTGGTGGCGGACAGGTTGTTTTCAGTCTGGAGGGATGTGGGCAGTGGAGTTCGCCAGGGCTTGGTCCATGGGCCTGTGCTATTCAACATCTTTATCAGCAACTTGGAGGTGGGAGTGGAAAGCATGCTGTCCAAATTTGCTGATGACACAAAGATGTGGGGAGAAGTGGGCACACTGGAGGGGAGGGACAGAATCCAACTAGAGCTAGACAGGTTGCAGAGGTGGGAGGATGTGCGGCATCTAGGGAGAAGGAACCTGCAGCATACCTATAGACTAGGGAACACGCTTCTCAACAACACAGTGGCTGAAAAGGATCTTGGAGTCATTGTTGACTCCTGGATGGATATGAGCCGCCAATGCGAGGAAACAGTCAGTAAAGCTAACTGCACCTTGTCGTGCATCTACAGATGAATCACAAGCAAGTCCAGGGAGGTGATCCTTCCCCTCTATGCGGCATTGGTCAGGCCGCAGTTGGAGTACTGCATCCAGTTCTGGGTGCCGCACTTCAAGAGGGATGCGGCTAGCATTGAGAGGGTCCAGAGGAGAGGAACTCGCATTGTCAAGGGGCAGCAGGGCAGGCCCTACAAAGATAGACTAAAGGGCCTGAATCTATTCACCCTCCACAAGAGAAGACTGAAAGGGGATTTGGTGGCCATCTATAAACTCACCAGTGGGGACCAGCGGAAAATAGGTGAGGCTCTGTTCCCCGGGGCACCACCTGGGATTACAAGGAACAACAGCCACAAATTGATTGAGAGCAGGTTCAGGCTTGATATCAAGAGGCATTACTTTACAGTTAGGGCTGCCAGGCTCTAGAATGGGCTCCCAAGGGAGGTGGTGCTCTCCCTTACCTTGGGGGTCAAGAGGAGGTTGGATAGATAGCTGGCTGGGGTATTATGATCCCAACACTTGTTCCTGCCCAGGGCAAGGGGGTCGGACTTGATGATCTGTTCAGGTCCCTTCCGACCCTAGAAACTATAATAAACTTTGTTTAAAAGTTATAGAAAATGTGTTTGTTCTCTGAATAAGTAACATGGAATTTGGAGACTAAATAGAATGATTTAAAGGGTGACATAAACTGAATCATTTCTAATGAAAGTTTCATTGATGTTTATACAATATGGAGTTCCTTCCAATGCTTTTTAATTACTTTGTATAAAACATTCAACTCTGCAACAACAGGCCAGAGTTCAGATTGTTATAGATACTTGACATTAACCCAGGCATTTCAAATAGGAATCCATAATCTTATGAATCATGTTGGAATATCTAACAGTGTTAACACTGTGTGGTACCCTGTGGCATCCCTAAAAGAATCAAGAACTGTGTACTGGTGTCCAGTTTTGTGCCCCACACTTCAAGGACGTGGACAGATTGAAAAAAGTTCAGTGCAACACAATAAAAGTGATTTAAGGGATTGGAAAGCAAGACTTAAGAGAAAAGGCTGAAAGAACTAGGCTTTTATTTGAAGAATAGACTGAGAGGAGATCTGATAACCTTCAAATACCTGAAGGGCAGTTAGGGAGAGGATGGAGATGGGCTTTTCTCTGTGGCCATAGGGGACAGGACTAGGAGCAGCCTCAAACTATAGCAAAGGAAATTTAAGTTGGAGATTAGGAGCAATTTCCTGATTATAAAGTCAAGCACTAAACAGGCTACATAGAGAAATTGTGCAATCTCCATCCTTGGAAGCTTTCAAGAGTAGATTAGACAGACATTTGGCTGGGACAGTTTAGTCAGATGATCTGGCCTTGAGCAGGGGGCTAAACTAGATGATCTTGTGAGATCCACTGTAGCCCTACTTTCCTATGAAAGTAGGGAACACTTGGTACTTGAATACCAAAACCAGATATTTTTGCATCAGTTTCACAATAACTGAGAGAATGAATAGTGCTCTATAAATGATCAAACATAGTGGCTGTTCATTTGGTTTGGAGGGAGAACTCAGTTTGGTGACTCAAAATTGCGTGGGTCACATACATCTTTAAGTTTGTTATACTGCCATCTAGTAGTACTCTCTACTAGGGATAATTAAAAATGTAAGCTTTTATGATCACTACAACAACACTGACTGCAACAACCTGTGACTTTATTTATTAGATTTATATGTTCTCCTCCCTAGAAAAGGTTCAGGGCACCAAGGGAAACAGATAACATAGTATTAACAGATGTAGAGCTGTTTATTTTTTCTTCCTTCCCATCCATTTATATTTACCTTTTTTATTTCTGTGTCTCTTGCATACCTGATATAAACAAAGCCGGAAAACTTACACAGCCCCTGCAGCAGCAGCAGCTTGCCAGCACAACTCCAGACCCAGGGGGGCAAACAGAGGTGCTTGTCACACCTCCCACCATTTTTCCTACCACCAACTTGAGTTGCCAGAGGTGAGCAGAGACCCTGAATTCAGTGGTGAACAAAGGGTGTAGAGTTGGGTGGTTGAGCAGCAGTGGTACTTATCCCATGGGTTCCCATGCTGTGCCAACAATCTCCATGAGCTGCAATTTAAGCCCTCACAGGCTGCAAGTTAGACACCTCTGCTTATAATGCTGTATAGTACTGTATGCTACTGCTAATAAGTGTCTATGGCACAAACCACTGAAAAACTTATAAAAAACTCTCCAAGTGTGCATGTGTCAGTATTTTAATCTCCTACTTAAGAATCTCATAATAAAACTTTTTACCTGAAGGGCAATTTAACTTTACTCTGAGCTGGGTAGCAATTCTTGTAATGTTCAGCTGGAGAGTGATGATCAAAGAAAAAAAATGTAAAAAGGCTAAAACTGTTACTTACCTAAACACTTGAAACTTGAAACTGGTTTTTGTATAAAGAACTTTATGTTATGTCAACAACGTTCTTGCATTTTCCAAGTTGTAACATAGACATTTCATTTGGAAATGTGACTGCACACTGAACAGTTTTACAGTGCTGTACAGCAGTCTTATTTTTCACAACTACTTTCATAGTTTAGAAATGCAAAATGATGCCTGTAGATAGCAGCACACCTGTGCAGGTACTGTAGGTATAAACAATTTGTCATGTGACCTTGGGCACTGGAACCAGTTTTATTAAGAATGTTTAAAAAGGGGAGGGGCAAGAAAGAAAGGCTTTTCTTCTTTCAGATCACAAGATCTTAGACTTCTGTCTCATCGGTGACACACAAAAGATCTTGTACATGAAACACAATCTTATATTAATATGACATGCTGTTCCATAGAACTGCTAACAATATCTGTCTGGGATGTTAGGAACTTCATTTTTTAAGACTGCATGATGAAGGCCAAAAACAGTGAAAGATGTGCTTCTACAGACCCTTGGGAGGTCCAACCAGGTCCTAGACTGATGGGAGGTCCAACCAGGAAGAAAGTAATAAACCCTATGCAAATGTACCACTAAGTAGGAGAACACCAAACAGCCACTTTAATTCGCTTTTGCTCCAAAAGTACCACTGGTGGAGATTTCCTGGAAATTCATTGAACCCACTGGAAAAATCTGCCAAGATTTAGAACTATTTGAATGACCCCTCCTTTCTCAAACTTTTAAGTCAGACTTTAGTTTTCAGACTTCTTATTCAATTTTCTGAAGAGTAGGACCATTTTAACACTTAAAGAGAAATGGCACATGTACACTGCTCACATGCTGTTTGAGCTTCAGCTCTTGAGTGTGAAAGAATTCAGATTACTGCTGACAGCAACAAGCCATCTTAGAAGGATCTTGTATGTAGTACCCACAATAACACTCTTGTTTTACTGTATTATAGTATGTTTTAACACAAATGTAGTTTTAAACTTAGTATTTCAGTAGGAAATGTGTAGTAAGTTACCTATTATAAACATTACTAGTAACAACACTAAAGAGCAGAACAGCTTCAGTTACGGTTTTCAGGCAATCAGAACTTCCCCCCCAAAATCTTTTGAGTCAAAACATATTCCCTTATTTTTGTAGGAAAATTTAAACCATCTCTAATGAGCTGTTTTAGAATTAAAGCTAGAGCAAGAACATGACTATTTTGACCACCATCAAGGACATTTTAAAAAGCCTCAACTATGGACATTTCCCCCACACACCAGATTGCAGGGTCCTAGAGTGTTAAACAGCGTTTGGCCTTTAGGTCAATATTGGCTGAGAAATCTTTTACTTAGGACTTGGGAGCTCTTCTTTTCATTAATAATTCTTGCATTTATTTTTATTTAAGTATTACAACATTAATGTGTTCAAAGTTAAGAAAACTGAAGGTGGAAACATTAAGATTCTTGTGGTAACATTAACTCAACTGCAGTATGCATATATTTTATCCATTCTTTCCTTATTAAACTGTCTATCATGTATAACCAAATATAATAAGACTCTTCTTTTTAAGCTGCACTTCTTGCAGCACAGGAACCTAACCTCCAGCTGCAAAAAAATAAGCTTTAAAAAGTGATACTACATAAGATTTCAAATAATTTAATTTTCATATAAAAAGCTGGCTCCAATACATCAGAAGAGATCTGGACTTCAAGACCTCTCCATCATAAGGAGATGGTTGTGTTTGCAGTCTGACACTCTCATTAAAACTGATGTTTTACCTTAGAGAAGTCCTCTTAGAGGAGCAAGGAGGCACTTGTAGAACAGTATCCCTGAATTTGCAAGCCAGAAAACCAGCACATGCAGCAGACTACACAAGGCATTAGGGATTTTTGTCTAGCAATGAACTGGGATGTAGTTTACTGATTCCATGCCAACACAAGTTTTAACGCAGAAAATTAAAAGTTATTTAATTTTGGGAGAAATAGGGGAAGGTTGATGAAGACTAATCACTTCTTAACTCAACCAGACAACATGACTCTGTTTAACCTGTCCTCCACCCCCAAACAAATTTTCGAAAGTAATATGCTTGAGTATAAAGGCATCTTTGTTCTAGCTAATCAGTTTACAGCTACAGTGAAAAATACTTTGGCATAAAGCCAAAGGACATGATGTTAGTAACAAATACATTAAGGTGAATGCCCACATAGCACAAGTAACTCCCCATTTCAGTAGCCTAAAAATGGGAACCACTAATTTGTTTGCATGTCTTTTATACTTTAAAAAAAAAAGACACAAAACCCTTAAAACATGCACAAATCTACAGGTGACCAAATTGAGTTTAAATCCAATATTCTTTAATACCTGAAATTATTGTTGAAGTGTTCTTCAATATGCTTTTAAAGGAAGGTAGAGTTACCCTTCCAACATCATGCTCCCAAAACGTAACAAGACACCCTATTACAGACATCAACTGCTTCATTTATCTCATGCTTCCAAAAACATTACAGACTAGTAATGTTCATAATAGGTAACTTACCACACATTTCCTACTGAAATACTAAGTTTAAAACTACATTTGTCTAAAACATACTATAATACAGTAAAACAAGAGTGTTATTGTGGGTACTACATACAAGATCCATCTAAGATGGCTTGTTGCTGTCAACAGTAATCTGAATTCTTTCACACTCAAGAGCTGAAGCTCAAACAGCATGTGAGCAGCGTACATGTGCCATTTCTCTTTAAGTGAAATACCACAACATAACCCTAATTTATTAAAACTTTAAAAGGTGCAACGAACCAACTATATTCAACATTTAACAACATATACTGAGAATAGAGGCCTTGCTAGGATGAAAAGCACTCTCACAGAAAGCATGCTTGTCTCAGCATTTCTTGCCAGAATTTCAAGGAAAAAGAGATGTTGAAACACCAAAATCGTGAGGGAAAGGAGTCTTGGAATGTCCATCAGAAAACAGGGAGAAGGAAGAAGGTTAAAATTTAACTCTCCTTACTTCCTACCAGCTACTGAGTGGGACCAATATTAGTTTCATTGTGGTTCAGTGAAATGCTAACACATTGCTGACACTTCCAAAATGTTGGCAATTGACAATTCTCAAAATGAAAAGCAGTTCTGGTAAACGTTGTTCTTGTACACCCTCTACCACTCTCATTCACAACATAGCCACAAGTTACTCTAACCTCAAGCTTCTTTGTACAGGCAAGAAGCAAGGTACTTAAAGCTGGTTACATAATGAAAGTGGATTTAAATAATACAGCCTTACTATGCTCTAGAGTGATTTGTTCTTTAATATTAAGTAGGTACCAATCTGTCTTGAAGCACAAAGATTTATTGCACCTGTAAACGTACATCCAGCATAACTGTAGGCTACATCTACTATGATATAGAACAGCCATTCCAGGGAAAGTGGAAGCCCTGTCTCATCGAACAAAAAGGCTAGAAATTGTAATGTAGCAAAAAATCTACATTAGTAAGAACAGAAGAATGAATCCCATAAGCCTGTAGAGAAATAAAAGGTAAAGCGAAGTCTGTGGCTTAGTCTTACGTTGCAAGAAATTATGTTTCCCCAAATCTCAGTTTCATTGAGAAGGGACAAAAAAGCATATCCAGCTAGTCTTCACTGCATGCATGAACTTCACAGTTGTTTCAAAAATAGTTTTATCCTTAGGTCAGATTTCTGTTGCAGACAGAGAGTCTCATACATCTAGTTTTAATTAAAACTGCACCACCTTAGTCTTTAAATTTCCTTTCACCTCTTCCAAAACGATACTTGTCTATTTGAATTCCATCCTAAAATTCCTTTGATAATAAATAGACAATTGCTCTAGAGTGATATATCCAGAGCCATCTCTAAGGGTGTGCGGGGGAAAGGGGTGGTGGAGGCAAGTGGCTGGAGTGAAGGCTTCTAAGTATTTACAAGTTAGCAGGTTGATATAATCAGAAAAGGAAGCACAGGGTCCACAACCCATTAAACTTATGGAAAAAGTCTAGCAAAGGCAAGACAGTCTAATTAACACATAAATTAGACATTTTAGGCATTTGTACCACCATTTTTCAGTGTGGGCATGCTGATGCCTGTGACGCTGGCATCTGTTGCAGCGTGGTAATCATCACACTCCAGCAGACTCAATTAAATTGAGTCTGGTCTGACGTGCTGTAATTGCAACGCATTGGAGCAGCCTCCATGCACATGTATAGGCACCCTCGCATACCTGTTAGACCAGCACTTTTTCCTTTTCCATTAACTAAGGGTCCTAATGTTTCCCTGGTGGAATTAGCTTGGGGGGAAAACTCTCCCACTGGAAAAAAAAATTCTATAGAAAAAGTCTCTAGCAATATAAAAGGGTATGTTAAAAGCTACAAAAAAAATAGGAAAAAGTAGTATTTGTTTATCAGCTTGAAAAATTCCAGTTCTGAAAGAGATAGAGATTGAACCTGGAAGGTGACATAGATGCCTTATCAGAGGTTGATATTTCTTCAGGCATACCTGATTTTCATCTGCACTCAGGTATATAATATAAAAAGACTATGCAATCAAACAATAAGACATGAAGAGCTGCAATTGCATCCACCTGAACAATCAGATTATTACATAAATTTATTACTAGTTTTCAACTCAATAACTTGGCTTGAGTTACTACATAACTCTTCCATAATGGACTTACTAAAGAAATAAAATAGAATGAGTTTATTTCAATTTACTTTATATAATAAAACTTGAGGTTTCACATCCGCTGATAAAGAAATTTTGATTATCAGTATGTATTTCAAAGTGAGTACAACCTGTATGATATAAATAGTAAGTTTCAGCTTTCAGACTTTATATAACCTGGGTTTATGCTCTTTATTCCTTAGAGCTCTCAGCTCAAAGACAGTCACAAAAAATATGTTTGGTATCAAAGAGAGGAGGGGGGAAAAAAGTGACTGATTGCCACACTTTCTTACTGACCACTAAATGGAGTGACTTGTATTAGAATTGGTCAGTGTACAAAACAAACTGCTCTACGGCCCAAGTTAATAACTTTACCTTGAATGCATGTGTAATGAGTTATATGTAGAACTCTAGTAACATAGTAAAACATATGGTGCTAAAACATAACCTCAATAATCCTAGTCTGACAAAGTAGCTTAACTACTCTCGTCATATGGCTACTGGAGGGGATTAAATAGAATCAGACTCCAGAGATGGAAGAAATGCATTAGATCATCTAGTCCATCTCTGCCAATTCAGGGTTGAAATATAAAGTACGTACCTGTTCCCTGTACAACAAAAAAATAGCAAATACATCTTGCTGGAAATTCTATACCTGACAGAGGTCCAGACATTATTTATAGATTGTTAGGGGCTGGAAGGAACCCTGCAGATCATTGGGTCCAGCCCCACCGCTCTAGGCAGGAAGACAACTGACCCCAGTGAGGTGACTGTCCAGTCTCCTCTTGAAAACCTCCAGGGTAGGTGACTGCACCACCTCTGGAGACAGCTTATTCCACAGTCTGGACACACTGACTTGAAGGAGTTTTTCCTGGTATTAAGCCTAAAGTGGCTTTCCAGGAGTTTGTATCCATTGGTCCTGGTCTTCCCCAGGGGTGCCCTAGTGAACAGTTGTCCACCAAGCTCCTGATCCACTCCTCTGATATAGCGGTAAACCGCCATCAAGTCCCCTCTCAACCTTCTCTTCTTTAGGCTAAAGAGGCCCAGGTCCCTCAGCCTTTCCTCATATGGCTTGCCTTGCAAGTCCCTGATCACATGGGTGGCTCTTCTCTGGACCCTCTCAAGTTTTTCTAAGTCCTTATTGTAATGCGATGCCAAGAACTGGACGCAGTACTCCAACTGTAGTCTCACCAGCGCCGAGTACAGAGGGAGCATCATTTCTTTAGTTTTACACAAGATGCATCAGTTGATGCATGCCAGCATGTTGTTTGCCTTGGTGGCCATTGAATCGCACTGACAGCTCATGTTCATGCGGTGGTCAACCCTTATTACCCCTAGGTCCCTTCCAGCTGTGGCACAGGTCAGGCTGTCACCTCCGTGCCTGTATGTTGAGGGTTATTTGCCCCCAGATGGAGCACCTTACATTTGGAAATGTTAAACTTCACCTGGTTCCGGTCTGCCCAACTCTCTAGCCTGTCCAGGTCCACCTGTATCAGCAACCCATCTTCTGGCATGGCCACACTGCCCCATAACTTGGTGTCATCAGCAAACTTGGACAGTGAGCTTTTCACTCCTCCATCCAAATCATTGATAAAGATGTTGAAAAGCACTAGTCCAAGCACAGACCCCTGATGGACACCACTGGCCACTTTGTGCTAGGATGACACAGATCTGTTCATGAGAACTCTCTGGGTCCCACCCTGTAGCCAGTTTCCAATCACTGAACCATCGAGCAGCTGAGCCCACAATCTTGCAGTTTTCCCACAAGGATATCGTGGGATACTAGATCAAAAGCCTTTTGGAAGTCTAGGTAGATAACGGCTACCTCGTGTCCCACGTCCAGGTGGCAAGAGACCTGGTCGTAGAAGGAGATGAAGAAGATGAATTACAAGAGGTTATTAGTGCCCTGGGTCCAATAAAAGTTATCACCCCCCAAAAAAATTCTTGCCTCTTGTGTAATTCCTGGGCTATCATGGCAACATCACTAACTACCAAATGTTATCAAGTGTTTTGTTTGAAAACTTACGTTTCAAGAAAAAGATGGGCTTTTAAAAGACTCAGAAGAAACAGATGATTTCGATCCTAGATGAAGTTCCCAGCTCAAAAGTAATCAATTCTGTTGATGTTTAAACCAGTAGCAACAAGAAACAGCAACGCTCAATTTTTAATACAGCAAGTTGCAATTAATTTGTTATTCAGAGCTCAACTACACAGTCATCTTGTTGCTGTAATATAGGAAAACTGTGTTTTGCACAAATTTACATATTCCTGTGTTAAGAGAAATCATGAGTTGTCTGTGAATCCAGAGAAACCAACTAGAATACTATAATTAGACTCTTGGTTCTTGTCATTTTCAAGTTTTTGAAAAGAAATGTAGACTATATTACACAAGACAAAAAAACCCGACCAAGATCATAATCAGTTTTCCTTAATGAAAAAGGATCTTAGAGATGGATTTCAATGAAAGTTGCTTGGAAAAGAAGAGAAGAAAAATTCCCACACTGACTAGTAATTGCATCTGAACTCTAACAGAACTGTACCATGCTGAAAATTAAAAAAAAAACCAAAAAAAACCAACCAACCAACCAAATGTTTTTGGAAGCATGAGATAAATGAAGCAGTTGATATCATTAGTCTAAGCTATACTGATAATTCAAAAAAGGCATTCAAACCAAGTTCTTCTGAAGCTCATTAATTTCCTATTATTTAATTAGGATCTGCTGAATGCATAGTACAGTTAAAGCTTTGTGTGTGAAGCAAAGCAGGCCCAAGCATCTCTGACTTTGAATATTTTTTAAACATTTTAATCTGTTTTAATAAAAGTCTTGGTAAAAAAGGGGTCACATACTAGGGAATGCTGTTCCAGTTTTAATGTCTTCATCCAGTTTAGCTAATAATTAACCATACTTATTTATGGAAAAAAAATTAAAGCTGAAAGCAGGTATATCCCTACTCCTGCCCCTGTTCAAGGAATGGCCAACATTTATTTTGGTAGGAAGCAATGGGCTTAAATCAAAGTTATTACAGACATTTACACCTCTCTGTATTTCTTTAGAAGTTGTTTGGTAGCTGAGTTAGACGACAAAAGTGCAACAACACAGACTGTTTTCTGAGGAGTCTGTGGTGGGAAAGAACATGTAGGAGTCTGAACAAAGATCAGTAAGAAAAATTAGATCATTATGGAAATCATAATGAAGAAGCAGAACCGTTCCCAACATGCGACTTTTAGGAATTTGAATTGGAACAGGGTATGAATGCATACACAAATGGGGCTTAACTTATTATTTTACACAGTGTTTACAAATAACTATACTTACCTTTCCTTTGAATGAAAATCCTGAGCAGAGGATTGGCTGTGGAAACTGCTTTATGATAATTGTCATCATTATTGATAGGCAGCAGATCTCCATGAATATCTGTATATCCAACTAAAACTTCAACATTGGGTATCTTGTGAACATGCTGCAATAATCCATAAAATTCTTCAAATTTTCCAGGTTTTGATCTTTCCAGAGAAAACCGTCGAAATTCTGCTCCAAACTACCAAAAAAAAATAAAAATCTTATTTTAAAACCAGATCAATGTACAAGGCTACAACAGAATAATTTGACAACTACATTAATAAGTTCATCCCATTAAAAATTTGCTCGATTTGGCAGGGTTGGGGGATGAAACAAGTTAAACTTAAACGATAGCAAAATTCCTAAAAGCTTTAGTGAGTGTCAAAGGCCATGCAGCAGTGTTCAAATATTTGCATTACTTGTCTTGAAGTAATCAACTCAAATGTGTAGCCTTGATCAAAATGCATATTTCTGATTCCACACAATTTTGCTCTTACTATTTAAGTAAGAGCACAAATGATCACATAGAAGGTTCTTCACCTGTAAGATGACACAAAGCAATCTGAAAGAACCATTATGAGCTACATACTTACAAAAAGCAATTGGGCTGTATGGGTTGCAGAACCACAGCCATATGAGAGTCTGGGATAAAAACTGTACCTAATAACATTTATTTTGCCATCATCTAAAGCAGGGGTTCTCAACCCATGGCGCACAGGCCACATACAGCCCAATCAGCACACTGCTATGGCCCATGTGACACCCTGTTAATTGATACACTGGAAGTAAATTGCATGGGCACAGCCCACATAACACATCAAGAGCTGCAAGTGTGGCCCACTATGGCAAATAAATTGAGAACCACTGATCTAGAGAATAACCAAGACTTTGGGGCTCTTTTTTATATTTTTATGAACAAACAAAAGCTTACTATGAGAGAGTGATTCTGGCAGAGGGCTTTTGCCAGTACATACTTATAAACTACAAATGCAGCAAGAGGGAGCCAGTATAAATACACCTGTACAGATATATTAGCAAACCTTTTCTAGTTCAGACCAGGCCTAAATCTTAATTACTTATTTTTGGTGGCCTAGTGGCAATGCCTAACACAACCAGCTTTGCTGTAGAACTAAAAGACCTGGAGTAAACCCTTGCCAGCTGTGCTTTTCTCAATAAACCTTGTTTCACTTGGCATTGAGACCATTTACAATCTCTGTAAATTGCATCCACACAGTGTAGGAATATTTTGCACCGCAGACCTGGTCTTAAGATGTGAGCTGACAGATTTAAGTGCTTGTAGTGAAAGGCAATCTTTCCATTTCAAAGCCATTATGATTTTTCACAACATGTAGGGTATTGAAAGTGTGATAGGCTCATCTATGCCTAATGTACTAATAGAAGTTTTACCAGCACTATCAATGTCTTGCCACTGTCAGACACTTCTTACAGAATTTCACATGCACACACTGAAGTCTGCAATCCACTACCAGTTTAAGTGTAAATTTTTTAAGTTACGTTTCTTTCTGTAAGTTGTGGAAAAAACCTTTACTGTAAGAACTAAATTCAAGAGTAAGTCAATTCAGGCACACAGCTCAGCAGAGTCCTTGAAACTGAGCTCAAGAAGTGTGAAATACCCCATTTATCTCCAAGGGGAAACAATACAGTCTAAAAGCACAAACATTTCAGCTCTCACTATTCAATCATTAATACAGAAACACCAAGATAATCATCTGTAAAGTGGTGCTCAGCTGTGCACTTGTGCAGCAGAATCAAGCTGTTGGACTAGGAAAACTAAGAGTATCCCATCTTCTAAAAAGTTTAGCCACTTTTTGCCCCACGCTTTCAAAGGGAAAAGGAGAAGGTCAATCCTATTCCTTAGCCTATTTAAACATCTGTCTTTATTAGATTCAGATCTTTATTTCACTACCAGTCCAGCTCTAATGACAGCAACAGTAGAAGTGGTGATGAAAGCAGAGCTCAAAATTACACAGTAAGATGGCCACAATTGAATCTTGATGATAAAAAGCACATCAATTAGTGGAGCTGTGATAATTGTAGCTAATATGCGTTTTGCTAATCCAGATACTCTCCTCAGAGTCAAAACCATGTACCCTCCTCAGCTCCTTACATTTGAAGCTCTTTCTTTACTTGTATAACAGTACTACCTACAGACCAAATCAGGAAAGCATCCAACTGAGCTAGGCACTGTTCCTACACAGTAAAAGGCAGGGCAGAGTTAAAGCAAACTAATGTGTGGGGGCAAGACTGTCTAAAAGGATGAGAACCAGAAAAAAAAGATTGAAGACTGATTGTTTTAAAAAGCCAATAGCTAGCATTTTTAAACGAAAACTTGCCTTGTCTACACAAAATTTTTTTAAAAGTGATAGTTTGTCAGTGTAAACAATAGGATCTTGCTTTGTATAGGTTGATCCGAAGAGACAAATGGGAGTGCCATGAAGGTAGTTAGTTGTCTAAACTCGTGCCTGTACACAAGCACAGAGGCTGCTTCAGTGCACTTGAATCAGCTGGAATGTGGCAATTAACACGCTGCACCAACCTCCTGCATCTCATGCATCAGCATCCCCGAGCTTAAAAATGGGGGCTAACAAGCTTTAGTTCAAATGCCCTCACTGCCATTTTTAAATACAGGGACACTGATACATGAGACATGGTAGCACTTTAATTAGGATGGAGCTACTCTAATTAATGCACCAAACATGTGAAGTGCCCCCAGTGATTTCAACTGAGAAGTTAGGAACCTAAACATATTAAGAGGTGCACTGATATATCGGTTGGGTATTGGATCAGCACTGATAAAAGGAAAATTAACATAATTGGCTATTGGCTTTTTTTTTTTGCCATTGAAGCTGATAATGTTGTCCGATAATTAATTATGCTGGGGCTGCCAGATGCCTGACCCCAGATACACCACCATGTTTCAGGCTCAAGAAGCTGCCCCAAGCCCAGGGGCCACAGCTTCTTCCTACTGGGGAGGGGCTATAGCAGGGGTGGGCCGGATGCGGCCCGCCAGGATATTCTATCCAGCCCATGAGGCCCCTAAAAAACTTAGAAAAATTAATTTTAATCTGCCCCTGGCTGCCTGTCATGCAGCCTTTGATGGCTTGCCAAAACTCAGCAAGCGGCTGTCTGCCCAAAATAAATGCCCACCCCTGGGCTACAGCCACCCCAAAATTCACCTTAGTCCACCTACAGCCACCCCACTCAGCACCACCACCCATCCTGCACAGCTGAGCCCACCCTGCTCCAGCCCGGCCCCAGCCCCACGCCCGAGAAGAGGCTGGCACTGCCCCTGCCAGGAACACCATTCCTTTGTAGGCTCAGCTGCGTGGGGCAGGCAGTAGTGGTACTAGGAGGGGTGGCTACAGGGGGGCTAAGGCAAGTTTTCAGGTGGCTATATCCTCCCCAAGCCCCCCTCCGCCCTGAGGGTAAGGTATACCCCCTGTGTAGTATACCACATATTTCTTAGGTCCATACTGAATAAGTGAGACTGAATTTGCCTTCCTGGAAATTAGGCCTCTTATCATGCCCCAGTCAATCTTCATCTCCCTTTTATTCACCAAAAGAACGTAATCAAAACTTTTATTTGCATTCACTTAGAAGCCTGTCATAACTCCATAGAGACAAGGACCCTATTATTTGCTCATAGCACCAAACACAGAGCACAGCAAAACAGTTGTATATAGAGGTGCACTGATATATCAGTCTGGTATCAGATCAGCACCGATATAAAGAAAATTGATCGTATCAGAAAATCGGCCTGATGTGGACGATGATTTGGCCGATAAATGCCCGTGCACGCGCACAGCCGCAGTGCAGCATGTAGGCAGAGAGAAGCACAGCCTGGCAGCTTGGAGAGGAGTGCAGCCCAGCAGCGAGGAGAACAGCCTGGTAGGGGCTGAGGTAAGTGCTGCCCAGTCAGGGCAGGCGCAGGACGAAGCCATGGCTCATCTGGGGGGCATGGGAAGGGGGCAGGGGTGGCTCCCTCCACTGTGTGCTGCTGGTCCGGCGCTCACCTGCTCCCATCCTGCCTCACCCTGTGCAGATCCAGGGGCACATGCCCCCCCACCCCCAATGCCCTGCTGGACAAACAGCAGAAGCAGCAGTGGGAACTGCCGGATCAGTGGCTCCTGCACAAGCAGCATGCAGCAGCCAGAACCACGGCTCCATTCTGGCTGGGCTGTGCTTGCCCCAGCCCCACACCTCCCTCACTGCGGGAGCCTTTATCTGTCCCCCCACAACCCTTTCCGCCCCTTCCACCACACCAGACTTACCAGCTGCAAGCAGCTCTCTAAGCTGCCGGGCTGGTATCGGAAATCAGATCAGTATCAGCCGACATGCCTCCTTAAAAATCGGCTATCGGTCCCAAAAATCTCTATTAGTGCACCCCTTGTTGTATACCTTCTGAACTCCAACACTCCACCCTTCTTGCAAGTTTCAAATAAAAAGATTCACTGCAAATATCTCCATTCTGTAGATATTCTAATTATGGTAATATTAGCCAAGAGTAAGGCAGAATGAATCACCTGCATTCTTATCTCAATCACACCTGCATACAAAGTAAATAAAAACTGGCAGGAGGAATTTCCTTCACATCAACAACGCAAGCTTCTTTGTGACATCAGCAAGAATTTCTCTTTGGTTTTCTTTAAACACTTTCCCATAAAATTTGAAATAGCAACAACAAAAGAATTTCTCACATTATACTTTTATTCCTTTTTATTTTATAATTTCCCCAGAGGCTATTGTTTAATGCAATTTAGTGAGATAAAAGAAAGTGCCAGAGTTAAAAGGACTGTATGTCTGACATTATTGTAATATGGCAGATAAAGGGCTAAGTTTTCCTAAATCACATGTATATATAAATAAGTATATTAAATTATGATTGCATCCAATGGTAGTTACTACAGGTAAGTGATAAGAGTCTGAAAGCCTGGCCCATAATTTTCCACATACTTGGCAAAGCTCTCACTATTTCTGTTTCAAAGTGGGTAAGGTTTCTGAGCAAGAATTAGATAATTTCATCAGTTTATATGCTTTCCCAAATCATTATATTATTTTTGCAGTTGAACATAAAAATTACTTTCCTTTACTCTTATTAGATAAGCTGCACAACAACAAAACAGAAGAGAAAAGCTCCTAGGAAGGCAAGGTTAAGAAGATGGGCATTCAAAGAAGAAAGAAAAAAATGCTTAAAGAGGTGGGCTGCAGAAGAGAAAGGGGTTACCTGCTAATTGAGAACTAAAGCACTTATTAAAACATGAACAGCAGAGCATCCCCATTTTACAAGGGGAAAAGCACAGTACATTTCCCACCTATATGCTAGATGCATTGCTGACTATTTCCTTTTTAGATTAGAACTACACTAAATTACACTCTTTTGAGAAATGTTAGTCATCTGCTTTACTACAGAAAGACTAATTCTGACTACTCTTGCCCTGCAGCATCCCAGTGCTATCTTTATGTGATAACTCGCTGCAGCAGTAATCCAATGAGCTACAAACAGCCACACCACATTTTATGAGAACATTGAAACTAGTTCAGCACCATATTAGATGGGAGGGCAGGAGTGGGGAGAGGAACCTCACAGTACAGGTTTCCCTTGCTTTATACTGTACACGTGTTCCTGGAAAACGGCGCATAACTCAAATTCACGTAAAGGGAACCCACTTTACAATGCAATAAATAGGGATACATTCCAAAACCTCAACTGTACTGACCATTTCTACCACTTTTACAAGACAATTTTGGTACTCACCAAAAGCAGACAGTACACACAAGTACATGGCACTACCATAATGGGGATGACAACTACAGAAATAAGTGTTGCAGACAATGAGCAAAGATCCACACAGTAGACTACATTTTGGTGCGTGTCACTCCCACAATGCACTGCGCAAAGCAGCATAAGAGTGAATTGACCTCACATATAATAAATTTTTGGTATAAAAAGGGTCATCCCATAAGAGCAAATTCGCACATACAGAACCCATATAAAGCAAGGAAACCTATACTGGTTTGTTGCCCACTACCATACACAAAGATAAAAGTCTCTACAACTGATACTGTAATCACTTTGCATTTCAAAAGAATGAGATTTGATGTGCCCAGTGAAACAAGTACAACTGCAAATATTCTTTGATTCTAAAAAGTTCTTCATCCTTCTGAAAATATCCATTCTATAGCATCTCACTTGAACTGTACTGCCAGCAAGTGCATGCTGTGGTCTGAAATAGGCTTCTGCTCACATGCATACATCAGTTGCAATTTTGGTTAAGTTCTCCAGTGTAGATTAGGACACAGCAAAACTGCTCATTAGAGGATCTCTCCGTTTCCAGCAAAGGAATACAAACATTCCTGCAAAAATGTGCTTAAGCAAGACGCTTTGCTTCTTTACATCACTTGCAACAGAGACAAGCAGACCCAGTGACAGACCCTGACACCCACTGACATATCACGCGTCTGTACAGAGCTTAAGATGTTCTCATCACTCACTAACAACTTACGCCTCTTCCAAAACACCAAAAGGGCATGCGTATAACATCCTTGATAACATTCAGTTTTGTTCTCATTCAAACAGGACATTTGTATCTCAGAACTGGTGGCCTGAAACACCAAGCTGATTCATACGCATTAGGGCTGATGAAAAAGGGGTTTTTATTTTTAGACAAAACAAAACAGAAAAAAGGTCCATCTCCAATTACATTAAATGAAAACATAGAAGTGGAAAAAGGTTATGAGCAACTATAGCTATAGACATGCTTAAAACAGCACTTTTCATTTTAATCACCCAAGAGCTGTTACACCAATGGACTCTTATCTACACTGGTTTTCTGAAACTCTCAAATTATTAGTACAACCTATGACAGAAGCTGCTGATACCTTTAGTATCTACACCGCCTTCAAATATATCTATGCCCCGATCACAGTTAACATCAGGAAAGATGGAAGCGGTAAAAATAGGCAGGGCGCAGACTGTTACAAACTAAACAGCACGCTGGTAAAAATGCCCATACCAAGCCTGCATTGCAGCTTCCACAAATGAAAGAAAACAAGTTCCCGAGTGCGGGCACACTCGCATTTGCTGAGAGGAGGGGGAAAAAAAAAGTGCTTTTTAGATCAAGTTACCCAATTGTATTTGGCTAATATGGCTTGACACACCCTTTCGTACCACAGATAAACACCTTTACAATGGTGAGTTCCAACACCGTGAGCGAGCAAGATATTAGGCGGGACCGAATCTTGGTCGATGCTTGAAAACCGCCGTTAAAATATATCTGTTGCTTAGGGTCACAGGAAAGCAACAAAATCAACCCATTCCTCAGACCAACATCACTATCGATGCCAGGAAAAGAGAAGAAAAAAGAAATCGAGCATGCGAACACAGCCCTGCACCGTGACTTATTCAGCTGCGGCTCTACCTGCCCGGGGAGGTCTGCTGGCACAGCAACCCCTCCCCTCGTCCATGTCGCCCCCAGCGTAAGGGGTATTTTTTATCATTGTCTCCCTCCTCCCCCACGTTTTTCCTTGGGACCTGGTCAAGGGGTCCTGCCTCAGGCAGGGGTTCAGACCAGAGGTCCCCTCCCGCCCCCAGGCTCCCTTATTCCCCGACAGAGAAGAGGAAGGCAGGGCAGGGCTGGGCAGGGCGCGCTCCCCCCGCGGCCGCCGCCGCCGCCTGCCCCCCGACCTGT
>NW_005841895.1:1204025-1204506 GCF_000455745.1 Alligator sinensis | reverse complement strand
CGCACCCGCTGCCCGGCGGAGGAGGGGGCGGGAAACGCGGCTCGGCGCACCTGCACCTGCTGGGCCACGTTCCAACATGGCCGGCGCATGCGCGGTGGGTGCTGCGGGGGCGGGAACATGGTGTGGGGTTGTGTGGGCCCAATGCACTCACGTCCCTGGAGTGAAAGGGGATGCAGGGCAGGCAAGGGTATGTCTCATGTGGGTCTGACAAGGGACTGTGGTCAAGGGATTAGGAGCCAGGACAGGCTTGCCCATCAGCCAAGTCAGGCAGGGTGGGGAGCCTGTTCTTGTCACGCCTCTACATTAGGGTGGCCATCATAGAGGACGTTCCAGTTTTCTGCTACTCTGTTGATACGAAACCCGATGCCTTTATGCCCTCTATTTTTCATCATAGAGGACGTAAACGGGTCCGGTTTTGTATCGACAGGACAACCGGACTGTCCTCTATGATGGCCGCCCTACCCCACATGCACCAGGGAGG
>NW_005841895.1:1194360-1203988 GCF_000455745.1 Alligator sinensis | reverse complement strand
GTTGACGATCTTGTGGCCCCCCCCCCCCCCCCCCCCCCCTTTAGGCAGGATGACAAATGTGGTGAAGTGACCCCAGCGTGGTGACTGTCTAATATCTTTTATTAGACCAACTTAGCAGTTGGCAAGAACACCTACACGCACCTGCCTCCCACAGGCCAACCCGCTGCTCCCAGGCACCTGCGAGAGCAGAGGGGGAGACAGCCCGCCCCACCTGCCAGGCGTCTCATGGACCGGCAAGCTGCAAATGCCTGTGCACAGGGCTGCACCTGTTCAGTTCAAATCAAATGACATTTGAGCATTGATCTGAGCAGTAGCCATGTCAATCTGAGCACAAAAGGCAGGTGAAGTCTTCAGGTAGAGGCGATATCTTTTATTAGACCAACTAAATCGTTGCAAAAATGTTATTTGCAAGCTTTTTGGCAACTGTTTAGTTGGTCTAATAGAAGATATCACCTCTACCCAAAGACTTTGCCTGCCATCTGAGCACTGAGACCCCAATCGGGACAGTGCTTCTGCTGGCAGGCTTTTAAAATTCATTCTAGTTGTAGAGGTGTTACTGTTTCTAACTAAATTTCTCATTTTTAGTACATGGATTGTCACTGGATTTGGCAATATTTATCACCCTGAGTGAACTTTCAAAGCATACTCATTGTGTATTGGTTGAACTCAGATATACACGGCTAGTCTACTCTTAAAATTTGTGTTTGCCACTAGAATCGTCTAGCAAATCCCCCTAGTGGAGACACTTTATAGCATAGAGCTTTTTCAAAAATTAATTAACTAAGCTATACAAAAGGATTTTTTTCCTTTAGAAAAGGAGGGGAAAAAAGGTCACACCTATAATTAGTATAGTTCTGCAGGTGAAACTTTTAAATGTAGACCAGATTTTAAATTTAAACATCTATTTTGCATGGCATCATATCAACTTCCAAATCTTTGTGCCACGGTCTGGTGTGATTGCTTAATGTGTGGACTCCATCTGCCCTGTCTGGGCTTTTGTAAAGATTGCAGCTTTCAAATAAGTGCTGTGTCATTTGTCGGACACCACATTCACGCAGGGGGCATCCAGAACGCTTATCTTGTAAAGTGTTCTGGATGAACACTTTACAAGATAAGGCAAGGTGAACAGCCTGATCTGTATCCAGATCAGGCTGTTCACCTTGCCCCACAATTCTCTGTCAAGGTCGTGCCCAATAGGGGACGTACTTGGTGTTGATATAAACTGCTGTAGGAATAGGTGTGATCTTTCGCAGCCGTCATCCCATTCCGTTACTGCCTATAGGTTAGGTTCAGCATCCCCAATCTCTTCAGGGAGCTTATGGGTTTCATGTGTAAACAGTTAATGATTTAAACATAAACTAAGCTAAATCCAATAGAAGAGTATCCACACACAGAATTACACCATTTTAACAAAATCAGTTTAAAATCACATTTTAAGGTAAACTGGTGCCATGTAGTGTGTAAAGCAGGCCAAAGGCCAACTGTGAGGCAGAGAAATTGTACCTCTCACCCAAACAAGACAAGACCTGATTAGTGCAGAGGGTATAGTTCAGTGTTAAAATGTTTTGTTATAGATCAATAGATGCTTAGTTCAAGTCTACACATCCCTTCTTCTATTTGATAAAGAAAATAGTGAACTGACGTATTTGATCTTATCCATACCTAACACTGGATTCTCCTGTAACATGGACATACTTGGAAATCAGTGGAATTATAGCCATGTCAGCAAAGATGAACTAATTAATTTGTCATTTCACAGTTGCCAAAACTGAGAGAAAGAAGTGGCTTCTCTCTGTCTCTATCCAGTTCTGCTTTTGTTTATAAGTGACCAGCTTTGCTGTCCTGGGCACTTGGAAGATGCAGAGGCCAGTGAAGGAGACAAAAGAGGCGCACAGCTTTTTCAAGGGTTAGCATTGCAATTGACTTACCTTTATTCTGAGGTGGAAACCCCTCCAGGAAGTTCTGTGCACTTAAAACTGTAAAGAAGCTGATGTTATCATTACAGATTTATTAGGTTTCCTCTAAGAATGTGTCTCACATTCCTAGAGTTGTTGAAGTGCCATACAACTGGGTGTGGCCTCGTGCTTGCAAGAGTCAGAGCAAATTCATCTCGAGTCACTGGAACCAACCTAATAAAAAGTATTTATCACTAGCTATCTTGCATTACAGTGAGCTGATATTGCGTAAGAAAGGAATGTGATGAACAATTTGGTTTCAGATAAAGGTAAGGGGAGGGGAAGCTGCCTGTGCCAGGCATAGTGCAGAACTGCAGGGCTATTTTAGTTCCAAGTTTGATAAACATGTGATTAAGAGTTCAGCTATTCACTGCCCCTCAAAGAAAATAATGTTCTGTGTCCACCAGCCTGTTCAGAACTCAAAGGGGAGCTGGGTATTTTTGTTTAAGGTTTCTTAATTATTTTGTGGTAATTGACAGCCTCCCACCCTCATTGCATCATTAAGAGCAGAACCCCCACACAGCTTGTATTCCCTATGACAAGTCTTTTTTCCATCTGATTCATTCCTGTTTTTTTAAATGGAGTGGTATTCCATCTATCTTGCCCAGTACCCGAAAGGTTTCCTCAGGGGATAAAATTCAGACTGAAGGAGAAAGCAGAAGGTTTGCATTAATATTTAATTCATTCTTATTTTTAAATTTGGCTCAAACTCCCAGGACTACCGTACGAAAAGTAAGCAAAAGGATCTGTAACTCCATAGTTGTTTGGACGCTTCCAAGAGAAGGGGGAAACCTGGATTCTGGTCCCTGCTGTTAACAATGTCTTCTATCTAGTAGTGCTTTAATGCAAAATACATAAGTAGGCCCTGGAACAAGGATGAGAACCCAGGTGTCTCACCCCGCCTTTCTTCCCTCATTCAAAACAGTGCCTTTGTCACTGAGCTAGGGAGTCATGCTAGCTTTTACTCATTCTCTCTGGCTCTGTGAATCTTGCAGTTCTTATAGCTTCATCAGGAGTCATGCGAGTTTCCCTTTCCCAGATGATTTTAGTAAACCATTAGTATAGAGCACTCTTCTGGGAGGAAGATATATAGGGTTCTGACCCCCCCTCAAGCTGAGGAGGGCCTAGAACCAATGTCTTCCATTTCCGGAGTAAGCGCTCTAGCTACTTGGCTGTTATATAAGTGGTGGGTGCTAGCACCACCACTTGATTTTGAATGGAAGTGGCTGTAGATGGTAAATCTGTGCATGGATTAGGTAGATCTTGGATTGACCATGTAGATATTAATGGAAGTTCTGTCCACTTTTGGTAAGTGAAGAAAAATATCAGTGACAGTTTAATGGAAAAGAGAAAGATGGTTGTAGGAATGTGATAACAGATTGTCATGCTTTCTTTCCCTGAAAAAGGATCTGAAGTTTGCAAAACTTTACAACATTTAACACTCATAATAAGAATCAGTACTTTAGCCTCCTTCATACTGGTGCTTCCCTTTTATAAACATGCAGTCATTTTCCAATCTAAAAAGGAAAAAGTAAAGAAAACAATTGATGAAACAGGTTTCAGTTGAAATGTCCAGTTATGAAAACATAATTCTTTATGGAAATGCATCAGTTTCAATTAACTGCCAATGAAACCTGACTTGGTGGGCCACAGATAAGTTCAGGCTGCCAGGATCCATGCCTCAAGCATATCCCTCTTGTACAGACTTAACTTGGGGAGCCAGGACCCTGGAACTGCAGGGGTCTATGGCTCAGAGGCAGCTCTGCTGTGCAGACTGACTTGAAAATGAGAATGTGTGGCTTCCAAGGAGATAGCTGTTCCATGTGGACTACCTTGAAGGTGGGGACTGCAGACCTTCCAAGCTCCCTATTATAGAATGGGAGTTTTAGCAGCCATGAAAGTCTTGGAGGATCCAGCTCTAGCTTGTGATCTCATGATCCAGGCTCCTTCCTGTGTCTTGGAACTTGGAAGCTCTGAGGCAAACCTTTGCCCATGGTTCCATAGCTCAGCCTAGGGCCTGGGAGTTTAGGTTATTGGGCTCAGTTT
Organism: Alligator sinensis; assembly: GCF_000455745.1. NCBI lineage: Eukaryota > Metazoa > Chordata > Crocodylia > Alligatoridae > Alligator > Alligator sinensis. Next base: position 1,199,987 of record NW_005841895.1, on the reverse strand, counting down.
TGTTTTTAAAAAATGAAAATGAAACATTTCAGTTATTTCAAAAGATGTTTTCCCCTTTTGCAGACAGTTTCAGGATTTCTGTTTGTCATGTTTAAATGGAATTCTAACTGTCTACCAGCTCTAATAACAGGGCTTAAGGAACAGATGTGTTGCAGGTGTGTATGTGAGTATTTGTCTTGGTTTAGCAGGGGCTTCTACTGGCTTGAAAACAGGAGTTTCCATTATAGAGTTGTGCTTGTTTTGAAGACACTTTAATTGTGAAGCAGAAATGGGCCAATGGTGCACACTTACTGATTGGTACGGTTGTGTGTTGCAACTAAAGTAATCCAGTGTAGCTATTTAAAATGCACCTCCACCCCTGCACATTAACCTAGGATTTCCCCATTGCCACTTAACAAAGCTGGATTTTTTTAAAGCAAAATAATTAAATGCAGCAGTCATGTTAATTGCAGCTCACTTCTTACACCTCTCTTTGCAGCTGAATGATTTATAGGTTTTTTTTTCTAAATTGACTTGAGCCAAACAGCGCTGGGGTTGGGTCTGTAGAAGAACTCTTAACCCTTTTAAAATTAAAAGTACCTTACAAATGTACATTAATGCTCCCAGGTGGGTGAATACTATTTACCTGATTTTGTACCCTGAGAAATGGGAACCAAGAAGAAGAATTTTCTCTAAACATTTTCCACTGATGCAGCACAAGTAGTAGGCATGCTAGCAGAGACTGATCGGTTCTCAGAACTTCAGCTTGGTCTCCTTTTCAAAGATAATTTAGTCTGAAAGCTCCATTTAGCCATTTAATTCTTTGGGGAACTTTGTTTTCATGCCTGTCTGGAAAGCACCTTGCAAACTATTACCACAATATATAAAATAATAATAACTATGAGAAGTGCATATATTGCCTATTCTAAAGTAAAGATCAGTATTAACCCAAAGGAAAGTATGCTATCTACTAAATAACCAACATTTTGTGAACAATAAGGCTTTGTCTGCATGGTGTATTATATCAGAGTAACTGTAGTTAGCTCATTTTAAGGTGCCTTGTGCTCCAGGCACAACCAAATTATTTGATTTCATAAGTTGCTATAAATAATCCTCCTTAGCACAAACGTCACAGCGAGTTTGCTTTAAAATTTGTGTGGATCCATTCCTAACTACTCTACTTCTAAGAGTCCTCCAGCTGCTATCCCACACTGCATTGCTGCACATCTGGATCTGTCTGTGTGCCGTCCACTGCCTCACGATTTTCTTGATCAAATACCATTTCTTTTTCATGTTGGGCGGCACCTGGAGTGCACCATTTTGACACCCATTACTCCTGAGGTGTAATTAGTAGTTATAATGGGTAGTTATAATTATAATTAGTATACCCAGTATAGCAGCCATGTGCTCTGTCGCAGGCTTTCACGTGTATCTTTTCTAGAAGTCCTTGTTTTGACTGCCTGCTTTGGGAAGCTGCATCTTGAGTTCTTTCTGAACACCATCACAGCCAATGGTGGTGAAAGGTCACTCCTAGACTTGTTTCAGGTACCGAGTCTAAGTAAAGGACATACAGTGGAAAGACAAGAAATTCAAACAGGACCTCTTATAATGTTCACACTGTCTGCCTCCTGAGAGAAACTGGATCCATTTTTGCAGGTGATGCTACCACCAAAGTCTGACTGGGTTTAATAGTTTTCCATAGAGAAACCTAGAAACACAGCAACTTCCCAAGACTGCAGCTGCAAATCACTGCAGGGCTATCACTCAAAAAACTCAGTTACATCTCCCTTGACACCATACATGTGATGGGGTTTTGGGAGATACAGAAATTATATATAGATTCAAGGCTCCAGCATTCAGTTCAGAAGGAAGTACAGTATTATGACTTATCATGTCAATGATCAGCAAATAATAGAGGTTTCACACTTTTCCACTGACATTTTATGGCTTCTAGGAAACATTAATATATATATTAAGAAAAATAATAGCTTTGTTACATTTCCATGAAATTGAAGAAGCAAGGAATTTCAAATGTTGTTGGTGAAGGATTATATTTTGGGGGCTTGTCAAGTTAACCTTAAAAGGATCCTGCCAAGGTTTTTTTTCAAGTTAGCATGAAAAGGACATTTTCATAGTTGATAGACCCACAGTTTAACCTTCCTTAAAACCACAGCTGATGGCAGATAAATCTGCCTGCCTGTCAGAACAAAAGTTACAGCACTGTTAATGTCTGCTCCTTTGCTAGGTGACACACCAACAAACCCAGGGTGTATACTGACAACTACAGGTGTATGCAAGCCAAAACAAAGCTGGAAGAATCTGTTTTTCAGACAGGTAGTTACGACAGTCTTTGCAAGGAAATGCTGCAAAAAGAAAATCACAATAAAAAAGATTAATAAACATTCAGAATTAGAATAGATTTGTAGGCAAAGCTCCCAGCCCTTTATTAAATCACCTAATAACCAAATAAAAATGTCCTGAGTGGGCAAAGGAGCCCAAGTCTCAAGTTAAGCATCAGCTAGGCCCAAATTGTGGTGATGCTGTGCTCAGCATTGCTAACGGTATATATAAGTGACTTACCCAGCAAAGTACTGGGTACTGTTAACCAAATCATGGGACTTTGGCTCCTAAGTCACACAGGAATTTTTGACGAAAAAACTATAGCACCATTGTTGCTACAGAACAAAATTATTATGAAAAAAGAGTATATATTAATGAGAAATATGTGTATTCTCAGGCCAAAAAAGGTTAAATTTGACAGGTCAAATTTTGCTCTGTTCCACTGAGAGCAAATTCTGCTGAGGTGAAGAATGAAACAGTAAAAAATAAGGGCAGGATATGCACTCATTGGAGTTGCTCTAGATTAACTGTCTAACTGAAATCATAATCCAGTCCTAGACCCTCAAAATAGTCTTTGCAGTGTATATGTAATATATGATCTTTCACAGAAGGCTTAAAGATGGAATGTGATATGTCACATCAGCCATAGATCTGAGATTTTAACATTTTATTATAAACACAAAGCAAAATCCTGTTGCATATAGGCAATATGCTTTTAAAACTACCTTTAAATTAATGCAAAAAGAAGTCTGCCTCTAGATCAAGTTTGGCAGGCTTCTTCAACATTACCTAAACATTGTCCCTCCCAGCCTTCATTAATGTATTACATTGAATTGTACAGGGAATTCAAAACGAGTATCCAGCAGAGGGCACTATGAATGTTATTTGTGCCTCTGGGATTTTAAAATAGATTTACTAGGATGAAATCATACAAGTAATACATTCAGGATGAACGTTAAACATATTTGGATTATGTGGGTAATTATTATGACTGCTATTAAATATAATTTTTACTTAGTAATGATAACATTTGCCTGTATTAAACATTATTTCATAATACAATAATTTCATAATTGAGCTTGTTTAATCCTTAATCACCTTAATATTTAAATCACAAGAGAGAAAAGGTAATAATTTATAAAAATACATCAAATTATTTATTGTATTTTTATGGCTCAGATCTGTGAAAGTTTTATTTTTCAATTTATTTTATAAGTACATGCTAGCAGGTCATATCCACTTTGAAACAACCAGGCTAAATGAGAAATACACTGGTGTAATACAACTCTTGCTCTTTAATAATTTATTTAAAGTCACCCTAGAACTTAAAAAAAAAAAATTATATCATAAAAGAAAAAAAAAGGCAATCCAGTTTTTCCCTGCGTGTCACTTTTTAGATGCTCTGAATCTATGAGAGTTCAGTTAGGGTCCTGACTTTTGGGGGCTTTTAAAAGATATCTTCTGTTTCTCTCTGTTTTAATTAATCCTTTCTATGCAGTCTCACTCCAAGCGATGTCACTAGCATCCAGAGGCTCCAATTCAGGAAGGTACTTACATAAGCAGGACTACTCATATGCTTAAAGTTCTCGATGTGCCTAGCTTCCTTCCTGGATCTGAGTCAGACTTGAAGTTTGTATAGCAGTTTAATGAGTATAACAATATAGGACTCTTAGCTTGAAATAAGTGTGTTCACACAAGAAGTCTACACTTATGTATCTAAATTTGTTTAGAAAACACTCTAGTTCACTTAAATCTGTGCACAAACTTTATGCAGACCAGCAGCTAGAAAAGTCTGCTTAAAATAATTGCCTGTGTCCAGGTGAATTTTCATGTCACTGGTAGGGCTGGAAAGGTACCAGGGAAGTGTTATTCTTGCCATCCCACATTTTTTTTTTTCCTGAAAGAGAGCTCTGTATATCCCTTCATATTCCTTGACTGAGATTGAGTGGCTTAGTTTATTAATATTTGTAAAGTCCTTTGAGATCCTTGGAAGAAAGATACCAACATTTAGTCTGCGTCCCATTAGCAAACACTTCATGAGATATGTCAGGACATAAATACTTTCCTTTTTTCCACATAAATATCATAATAATCCCAAATATGGAGTGTTTGCTGCTTTTTATATACATAGGAAAACTAAACATATGTAGCTTTTTAAAATGGATTCCAAAAGAATGTAAAATCAGCCAGCAACAATAAATTGTAGGCTTACGTCCATTGTTTTAAAGAGTATGTAAATTGTTATATTATAGAATTTACTTTGAACCCAACTACCTAATTAGCTGCTCTAAACATCAGTGTTCAATTTGGAAAATCTGAAGCCAAGCAGTTTATTAGAAGCTCATGGAAAAAGCAAAATGTGGACAAAACCTTAGAACAAATAATCCAGAATGCAGTTAAAATAATGAAAACCAACAACCAGCCACACAAACACACGAGAGGAAGACACAGCAAATGAAGAGGATGAAATACATTACATTTAAAAAGAACATGTAGGTCCAGATCTTTTGCTGAATACATTTGCTTTGAAATCAGTGGAGCTGGGGCCATTTTATTAGCTGGGGGTTTCATCCGTGAAGTTGAATGCATGTAAGTCTCACGTTTAGAGGAAATGATAATCACCCAACAGAGATTGTTAGGTCAGCAAACAATGACTGCATAGGACTTGTGAGGAGATTTAGTTATGTACAGGATTTTTGTAAAGGTCAGGTTCTGCCCTTGTTTGCAGTTCCCAGTCATGCACATCTCAGGGCAGCATATTGTGCGGGCCGGGAGCGCCCCGAGCCCTTTTTCGCGCTGCACGCGGGCTGTGGCCAGCAGCCCGGGCACGCGGGGGCGGAGAGGGGAGGCTTTCGCTCTGGAATTAGGCACGGACGCGTATCGGTAGTTTAAAAGATTGTTTACTTACACCGAGATGGCAGTGGTGTAGGCTGGAAAGCTTGCTTCAGTTGCAGTTACAGAGAAGAAAAAGGAAAGAGGCGGACAAGAGTTCTAGACTCATGAACTCTAGCCCAGTCCGGCTGAAGGCTCTGAACACGCGAGCCCGTCGCGTCAGCCGAAGAAAGTACTCGTCCAGAAGAGCTCTGAACCAACTCACACGAAGTTTGCTAGGCTCCGTGGGTCCAGTTCTTTTGCGCGCGGGTGGGGTACGTCTAGGAATTCTATCGGCGACGGGGAGAGGCTAGAGATTGATCAGATCTCCGTAGCCTGCTTCAAATGCACTGGGTCCGTGAGGATCCGCAGCGCTTAGAGATCTTCACACAGCGTGAAGTCTCCTCCTCCCTTGTTCGTGGAGTCCTCCAACTTGG
>NW_005841895.1:1189022-1191063 GCF_000455745.1 Alligator sinensis | reverse complement strand
CGCGGGTGGGGTACGTCTAGGAATTCTATCGGCGACGGGGAGAGGCTAGAGATTGATCAGATCTCCGTAGCCTGCTTCAAATGCACTGGGTCCGTGAGGATCCGCAGCACTTAGAGATCTTCACACAGCGTGAAGTCTCCTCCTCCCTTGTTCGTGGAGTCCTCCAACTTGGGCGGAAACCACTCAAGCCTTTTATACGGCTAGCAAGCCAATCACTAGCCGCCACGTGTGAATAATTTAGAACTGGCCAATAATGGGACCCAAATCTACATACAAATGGCGGGAACTCTTTGCAACGAGCATTTCTGTGCTGCAACAAAGAAATGCACCCTGCAAAGAAAGCTTCAAATTGGCGGGAAATTCTTCCTTGCGCCGGGGGTTCTCTTTTGCAGCAGAAAACTCCACCGTGCAAGGAAGCTTGCAATTTAGCGGGGACAATTTAGCAGTGCCGAAGCGCACACAAATAAAAATCACACCTTTTGGGTTGTGACACATATGTGCCAGTTTCAGGCATGCATTTGAAGGGAGAGTTTGGCATGAAGGATGGCTATTTGTGTTGTGTTATTTTGAGATGGGTGTGATTGATCCTACAACCTAACACACTGCAGTAATCAAAAGGGCAATTATTAACAGTATATACTTTTCTCTTTACTAATCTGGGCACTGGTGTCTGTAACTCTCTTGCTGGAAATGCTAAGGTCTTTGATAACCTTTCTCATAATGTCCGTGCATTGCCTTTTGCATTGTATTCAAGATCCCCATCCCTGTTCTTAGATGATATTCAAGATCCTTGCCCCCAGCTTCTAGATTTGGTAGCATCTCCACTCCTGCCTATGTCTCAGTGCTTCTAGCCCCCTACTTGTCATACACTCATAGTTCTTGAGCACTTTTTGTCACATGGGACTTCCTACTTACCTGCTTCAGCCTGCCCCCACTCTCATTTCCACAGCTTCCATGGCTGCTTGTGGTAGAAATGACTCATAACATACTATGTAAGAAGCACCAACCCTCTTTTTCAGTTTCTTAATTTAAGTACCCACCCCTCTGCTCAGAGCACTGTTTGCGTGAATCTGTTCTGCAGTAGAGCTTGTAAGAAAATAAATAGCCCTGTCCACAAGGATCTTGTTATGAAGGTCACCATATAGTTTGAGATTTTTTATGTCTTAGAGTGTAAGCTCCTGTGGGCAAGAAGGAACAGTCTTCCTTTATGTTGGAAGGGCTGAACAAGCACTAATAATATAGCATAGTACAAATAATGATAAAGAGAAGTCAAAACGTAAGGAAGTGCTAGGCACCCACAGTTCCCACAGAAGTCACTTTACCTGTGACCCAGAATCCTGTGGCGTCAGTGGAAGCCACACTACCTGGCTTCATTGTGAAAAGGATGCTGATGATCAAGATGAATGTGGAATAGGGACTTCAAAGCCTGGGCCTAAGTTTTGAGTTGACCTCCAAAAGGGAAGAAATGGGTTTGGATTTTCATGTTTGGGAGGCCTGAAAGGGATTTCTTAAAACAAGGAGAGAGAGAGAGAGAAGAGGAGGCTCCCTGCTTGTGTGTGTCTTTGTTTGTACATGGGGGAGAAGGAAGAGGAGGCTCCCTGGTCATTTTCTGGAGCAACCCTGATATTAAGACATCAGGGAAGATTGGTGGGTGTGAAAGCTGGCCTGCTCAGGGAAGTAAGGCTTCTTGTTAGTGACAGGGCTGAACAAATGCAGTTGCAAGCACATCCAAAGGCAAACTAGGTTCAGCACCATTTCAGGAGGGGAAGACAAGACCTAGGGAAGGGGCCAAGGAGAGGCTGGGAAGAAACTGAGATTAGGCAAAGGGGAGACGGAGATGGGCTAGGGTAGAATGAGGGAGAGAGGGGAAGAGGAGATGGGAGAGGGATCAAAGAGGGGAAGGGAGGGGAACTGTGAGGATGGGGACAAGGGAAGGAGCTGAGAGCGGGCAGGGCAGGGCAGGGCGAGGTGGCGGCTGCAGCCCACGAGCGCCTGGGATGCTTCTCGATGCCTAGCAGAGGGTCCGGGCCGTGCGTGTGCT
>NW_005841895.1:1188386-1188820 GCF_000455745.1 Alligator sinensis | reverse complement strand
CGGGGCTGGAGGGGGGCGGCAGCCGGCGCGGAGCAGGTCCCAGGCGCAGGCGATCCTACGGGGGTGCAAGCTCCCCGGGATGCACAGGCGATGCTGCTGCTTCTGGGGTCGAGCTGGACCCAAGTTGCCGGCGCATTCAAATCCGACAGTGGAGGGCTCCCTGGAGCAGGTGGAAAAGCAGGCACTGCGGGGTTTGCTGGGGCTGGCTGGCTACCCTTTTTAAATCCTCTCTTTGACTGCAGGGGGATGATGTTGTACTGGCTCGCCAGTACGGACTCTGGTTCTGGGCAGGAGCCCAGCTCCATTCTGCTTCGGACACTGTTGAGTGCGCCTTTAAACCGCGCGTCGAGTCAGTGGGGCCATATGGAAATTGAATTGTTTGTCCAGGAAGGACGCTCCGCAGAATTGGGAAAGCAGAGAGATGGATGTGGTGT
>NW_005841895.1:1175619-1188355 GCF_000455745.1 Alligator sinensis | reverse complement strand
GAGCGTGGGACTGCCGCTCTTGCATCTGCCATGGCGTTGCTAGAAATAAGTCTTCTTTCTAAGCCTGTTTTCTCACCAGCCAACTAGGAAATATTGTAATAGTTGTCAGTCTCAACTGATGTGGATAAAGCAGTAATGATAAGCGGGCAAAGGAGGGTTATATAGAAGGGAAGTGAACTGAGTAAAGTTCACCCTGAGAGATATTTCACATCAAACATAGGCTGTTTTATAAAGGGTCTGTTTATAATGGGTCTTCTAGTGCTGTCTAGTAGAGTGCGACTCTGAGAACAACTTGTACACTCATGTAGGTTTAGCGATGTAGTTGATCCTATTTATGGCCTGCCGCCACTTGCCCCATTACCACTGCTAGTGCCAGATCTGGCCTGCAAGGTTCCTCATGGTTCCTGTCCAGCCTGTGAGGAGCCCCCGTGGTCCAGATCTGGCTTGGGGGCCCATGTGACTTTGACACCCCTACTCTTATAGAGTACTCCCTCCACAAGGGGCAGTGGTCAATGGCCAATGAATCCACCAACCTCATCCCATTTTTCCCTTGAACTCATCACTTTGCAAATATAAGAGCTAGCCCCTTGAAACAGAACATGGTAGGTATTTTACAGACAAAAAGGAAGGCCAGGTCCAGTCCATAGGGAGGACAGCTTACTGAAAATGTGAGCCCTGTGGGAAAGGGACTCAAGGAGAGTAATTACTGATACTGTTTAGATGGAGTTAATGGAGAGAGGGAGAGACTGGAAGGAGAGGAGATACTTTATGTATAAAATATGAATAAATAAAATGTACAACATAAATTTATTGTCCATCTGTGATTTAGTCAAAAAGCCAAAATGAAGGGAGCAAGCAGAATGCAATTATCCAAATTGTAATTTGGCCAATACTGGAGTTGGGATGATGATGGGCTGATGACAACACAAAGTTACACAGTCCTGCAAAGCACATGAGCAGATCTTTAATGACTTTAGGTGCTCTGGGTCCTGGGTTTAATTCTGATTTGAAAACAGCACCGCCAACAGCTCAGGAGGGACATCTGGGCCTATTGCTAAAATACCAGCTTTTATCCTCTTTTTCTAACTTTTCCATTTCTGTTGCCAATTTATTCTCCCCGAGTACAGGTTTGTTAAAACTTATACGTCTTCAAGAGAAAAGGTCTGTGGCCATGATTTCTGTCGAAGATGCCTTTAAGGGAATAACTGATTTTCAGCCAGTCATTGAGTTTGATTATTAGTGATTGTGGAAGACCCCAAGATCATTCTATTTTCTTTATCACTATTACTGGAAATGATATAATCATAGATCACAGATCCAGTCTGTATTTTAACTGAATAAGAAGTAGGTTCATCTGTTTCAAATTAGGTAAATCTGTTTTACAGAGAACTTAAAGTGCATAAAAATAACTATAAAATGGCACCTTCCTATTCATCAGATATGCTCTTTCCATATATTCAACACTGATATGCTTAGTGGAATGGGGGGAAATATATTCACAGTTTTTTAACTCATGCTACTCAGTGTTAAGTAAATGAGTTAAGGTAAAGCACCATGGTTTCTGTTTCAGTGTTAAGTAAATGAGTTAAGGTAAAGCAGTATGGTTTCTGTCCCAGCCGTTGTACTATAAGTTTCCAATTGAAGTCTTTTTACTTTGAGGTGTCTATCTCAATTTCACCTTGACAATATATCTCATAGACATCATTGGGTTATAGCTATATAGAAGTATATAGCTCAACAGATATAAGTATACTTATATATACCTGTATTTATAGATCAATAGATAGTTATCTATTTTGGGGGCTAGGAGAAGGGGAAGGCTGGAGAGAGAGATTCCTTGCGTGGATTTCTTACATGCCTTTTGGGCTTTGGAGGCTACCAATAACTGTTAAGTGCACAGGAGAGCACTCTTTGGTTGTCCACCCTGGGGAGTGTGAGTGGAGCACTGGGAGATTCTGGAGGACTGAGCAACCCCTTGTCTAGAGAGTACTACCACTGTATGCTGTCGTGGCTATTTTGGATCACTGCAGTGGCAGGGGGCCATATATCAGTGCAGCACTGCAGCGCTCCAAAATGGAGCAGAATTTGGAGCACTTCAAATATGCATCTGGTCATGGCCTGAGAAACCTGTCTTGACTTTCAGATTCTAGGTCAGCTGTTAGAACAAAGCAACTTTTTACTTGTCATTTGGACAAACTGGGAGTCAGGACTACTGGAGTCTGCTCCTGTTTTTGTCCTTTTCTCTCCATATAACTTTAAATATATTGTTCCAGCTACAATACTCCAAAGCAGTCAGTAATTTGGAGTGCCTCAATTTCTGACTGACCCATTTGAGATATTCAAGGAACAATTTTATGTTGCTAGGTAACCACAACTGCAGTTAAAGTCAAGGAGATCTTTAGGTCCTCAGTAACTCAGAAAATCATGTGCTATGCATTTCAAGATGGGTAACCAAAAATGGAAGCACCTAAATTAGTGGGTATTTTTGAAGATTTTGGCCGTAGAGAAGTGTCTCTGGTTTCACCTCAGCAGAATGGTGATAATTTTGCAATGTGGTAAAGGTTAGACGGTGTTTATATAGCACTTAGACGATAATAAGTACTAACTATTATTAGTTTCTCCATTATACAGGGAGAGTTGGATCTGTGATCTGGAAATGATCCTTATTTCTCTCAGCTGAGGATTTCTTCCATTTTTCCACACACCACATATAGTGGTGGTGAAATGTTCTTCATTTGATTTAAAAATACAGATGTATAACGAGTGCAATTTCAAGAGGTTGTTTTTTTTTTCTAACGATCATAGAAATACCTTCAGGCTGATAATTTATCACTGAGTATACGAGTCAATAGCACATATTCTGCCAGGCTGTGCAGGGGTTGCATGATCATGGGTGTGCAGATCTATCTGTGCTTCACGTTCTTGCAGACAACAACAACAATATAACTCACTTGTTCCAAGATAGTTAAGGTTCTGGCCCAGAGTTACTGCACCAGATGTGTTACCACAGAAACAATTTAAAGAGAGAAAGACTTTCAAGTGAGTTGTCTTTATAGTGGTAAATATAAAAGCAATATTCATATTTTAGAATCTGTTGTTGTTTTCTGTGTGTGTGTGTACATGTATGTGTGTATATGTGTAGACAGAATAGAGGGAATTGTACTTTTCCTTTCCTACATCTGTTAGCATTTTAAGATTCTCCATGCAGGATTGGAAATTGAAAAATACTCTATTAGGGACATGATTTATGTACCTCAGAGACATTTTTATTAAATCCTGACTGGGTTTTAGAATTTTTTTTTAAGTTATGCATTTTGCTAGCTGATTTATTCAGTCCCACTCACAACATGCTTTGGAAGCAATTTTAAATAAGAGCTGTTTCTTTGAAAGTGAAGAAATATATCTGACTAGATAGAATTATTCCAGATTTTGATGCTGACAATTACTAACACATTCTAACCTACAACAGTTGACATGTCGATGAAAAGAGAGAATGTATATGGTAAAATTTCTTTGTATAATCTTGCATGGGAAAACATGAATATATATGTAGCTGGAGGTCCTGTGTGGCAGATGCGTGTTAGCATGATTCTGCTGTGTAGTTACAACAGACTGCTTTATACAACCTGTACAGTACTTCTCTTTGCTACTGCAAGTGAATCTATCTGAGCAAACTGCAACATATCCCTAGTTTTAACCATATCCCATGGTTTTAACATGCCATGAAGATAGCATCTTCCAAGAGCGTTGACTAGGTTATGACAGCAAAGAAAACAGTCAGGAACACTAGGTCTGCCCTGGAATAAATTTGCTAGTATAGCTATATTGGACACTTTCAAAATGTAGATGCGTCTTATACTTAGAAAAAGTGCTATTGCTTGTATGGCTTACAGTCAGTGATCATCTGAGCAAAATAAGTTATCCTGGCAAAAACACTTCTATGCTGAAAAACTGGATCTGCATTAGGGCTTTTGCCCATATAGACATGCCATAAAATCAACTCCTATTTGACAGCAAAATATTCTAGCACAGAGTGAGCTGAAGAGTCAGAGACATTTGCTAACAGGCCAAGGACCAATAGAAACAGCTCATTAGTCCCCATAATTCTTTGCCATTCAGGTGTTTGGAAGGCCTTGCTCCCTGACAACTTTGTAAGCCTCCTAGTTATGCAGCTGGGAAGCTTCCCTGTACCTTGCCATTCCTGAAACTAGATGCTAATCACTGTTAAAACTCTCAGTGCCTTCAGGAAGGCTAGGATGTCAACCAAAGTACCTTTGTGAATAAATGCTTTCTGGTGAGGACTTGGTTTTACATTCAGAAAGTCTTATATTCCATTCAGAATAGTTTATTCCATTTAATAATTCATTTTGTTTACCTTTCCCTATGGAATTTAACATTCACTTTTATTTTACTGTTATAACAATACCAGGAATTTTGAGGGATGTCAGGCATTTTATTACCCAAGTTTGTTCCATTTGACACATAGTTGGGGTGCCCACTTATTTCATTATTAAAAATTATTTGTATCAGGAATAAGAATATCGTAATCAGAATTTCCCTCTCTCACACACACATGCTCAGTACAAAAAGTCCTGCATCATTTTAAGTTCCCTTCGTGACTCATTTTCTGGAATCTGTCCTTTTTGATATTGGGTCACATACAACGTTACTCACTTTAACTTTGGCAAGTTGCATAGATCAGGACATAAGGTCTGTCATAAAGATAAGAAATTACTCTGTCTTCCTAATTCAGGGTAAAATTCCATTGTTTTCAGTGGGAACTTTAGACATGCGAGGAATACAAAGATTGGCTTAAAACTGGTGTCCGAAGAGATTAGAAATGAATTCAGTGTGTAAAATTTGAATTTGCATTCAGCTGTGTTATTCCTCAGCATACTAGAGGTACTGGTATCAACACTGTTGGTTCAGGTGTTGTTTGCAGTCCTGAAGTTTAAAAGCAGATTCAGACTTCCTACTCATTTTTTTCATATTCCTTTTGTTTGAGTCCATTCATGGATAGACTAGACTGTGTGCACATGTTAGAGCATTCCTGTGCAGACACTATAATTAAATCCTCTTTTGAATTTATTTTTTTTACAGGTGCTCATAATTTTCTCAGAAATTTGGGCCTGAAATTTCTTGTGATTGCTTTCAACCCAAAGTTGAATATATTTAGAAAGTTTGGACAACATCAGTTCAACCACTTTTCAGTTATTCATGTACTTTAAAAAAAACAAATGCCTTCCACTTATATTTTTTCTATAATTTTCTTTGCACTTACATAACCTCTTGCTTTATTAATTGAATTGCCAGGGGCTTGAGGGAGAAAAATCCATTCCCCAACACAGGGGCTGGACAGATAAAACAAACAGGAGAGCAATTGAAAGAGCTCAGTGTGTTGAAAGACTAAAATTTACTGCTTTAGTTTTAGCATGAAAAAGTTTACATTTCCATTAGTGCAAGCAAAATACAATATAAGTAACCTTTTTCTTATCTGTGCACAAACTTTCTGCAATGTTTACGTTCTGTAATTGAAATTGTACCAAAAAGTTTAAAAGGTCAGTCCAGATTATAAAAAAGGATTTGTTTTATGAGATCTGCAGACTTGAAATAAGAGGCCACAATTTCAAAAAGATTTGACACACAATGACATACAAAATGCATATGGAGTCGTATGAGCAGTTTTTAGGAGGGTGGACACAAATTGGGTAATTGTGTGTGACACTAAGCCTAAGCCCTAGTCTACACAGGGAGTTTTGGTATCACTAAAGGAATAACGTTAAATTGCTTAAATTAAAGTGATGCAACTTTGTGTTTGGGTTTGTTTACACTCGGCATACATCAGTTTAGTACTGTATGTACATTTTGTGTACAAGGTTGTACATAAAAAGGATACTAAATGAGGATGCAGAGGCTTGTTAGGAGCAGAACTGATTTCCCTTCTGGCTCAAATAGCATGCCACAAATAGAGAGGGAGCTCAGATCCCCAAGACTAGTTTTTCCATCTACTTCAGCCACTAGGACTTATAAGTAAAGTATATATTGCTGCAGTGCTTTGGTATAGTGGAAAAGAAGCTACAAAGACAGTGTTATCGGCACTCATCTTTGAATCCTTTTTTCAAAGAATAAGAACATATTTATTGTATAATTAGCATATATTTACTATGTATGAGTTGTTGGTTGCTTGTTAATTTTTTTCCTTACTTGGAAGCCATGTTGGTCGTGGACTGTGAAGAGGCATTATCAACCAATGGCTATGCCAACAAAAGCTCCAGACATCAAAAGTCCGCTTTTACCACTATAGCTTGCTCTGCTCAGGGAGAGACGATTTTACTCTACAAGTATGCAATACAGCTGTATTGGTATAATTGTGTCTATATTTCACCCACATCGTATACCAATACTTGCATTCTCATACCACCATTGATACTTCTCTTGCTTTGGTCAAGCAAGAGAAGTATAGAGAAAAATTAATACCACTGTACATAGCCCTCATCGATCTGATGAAGGCCTTCAATGCAGTCAACAGACAGGGCCTTTTTACTGTTCTGAAGAAACTGGGTCGAACCCCAAACTGTTGAACATCATTTGCTTGTTACATCAAGATATGAAGGCACCTGTAGCATATGAAAACAAAGAATCAAACACCTTCGACATCAACAACGGGGTGAAACAGGGATGGGTCTTAGCCCCTGTGCTTTTTAACGTCTTCTTTTCATTCCTACTTCTTGCATTCAAAGACAGCAATGATGGCATTTATTTTCAAGCCTGACTGGATGGAGGCTTGTTCAACATTGCAAGGTTTAAAACAAAAACTAAGATGAAAGAACTAGTTCTGAGAGATTTCCTGTTTACGGATGACACAGCCTTGGTTGCCTACATTGAATCTTCCCTAAACGATCTCTGGGGCAGATTTTCTGAGTCATGTAAGAGCTTCAGGATGGCAATTAGTCTCAAGAAAACTGTGATTATGTACCAAGGGGTGGAAGAACCAATACCTGACATCACTCTGGAGGATAAATCTGTTGGTGTCATTGACAGCTTTTGCTACTTGGGTTCTGCAGTCACTATGATTAGCAGGAATCTTGACCTTCAGACTGAACTGACTAACAGAATTGGAAAAGTAGATAAGAATTTTGGGCCATTACAGAAATGTGCATGGAATAACAGCAAACTATCAGCTAAGGTGAAGATGTGAATCTAAGAAACTTGTGTGCTGTCTTCCTTGTTTTATGATTCAGAAACATGGACTACATTTGCTAGGCACATCAAGAGACTGAAGAGCTTTCACATGAGAAGCCTGTGCAAGATTCTGAAAATAAAGTGGGAAGACAAAATACTAGATACAGAGGTACTGGTGTGTGCAGGACTGACACACTTAGAAACCATTATCAAGAAGAGGAGGTTGTGATTGGATTGGCCTTGTCAAGAGAATGGGAGGAGACCATATCCCCAAGAATTTTTTATATAGTGAGATTCAAGATGGTTCTAGAAAGCAGGGTCACCCTCTATGGCAGTACCACAATGTGTGCAAAAATGACACAAAGTCATTCAATATTAATGTAGAAAACTAGGAAGAATGTGCAGAATCTCGTCCGAACTGGAGGGAACATCTGGCACTAGGCACAGCTCAAAATGAAGCAGCTTTGATCCAGAGCAAAGACAGAGAGCGAAAAAGCAGCGTGCTCTAAACTTGGACTCCAACTCAGACAATATATGTATCTGTGAAACTTGGAACAAGCTGCATGACTCTCAAATTGGGCTTGTCAGCCACAAGCAGATTCATCAGGCATCTGACTAGATCTCTTACGTGTACACCATGATGCAGAGGATCAATGGTTGCTTACTACTATCTTTACCACTTGTTGTAGGGATGGTTATCACTTTAACTATCCTAGTATTATAATCAGCAGATCACTGGTACCTTTCAAAACCATAGTAGTATTATTAAAGCGATAAGACTTCCTATAGTAGACATACAACAGACCCATATTATGATGTTTTCAAGCAAAGCTATGTCTGTTATAAATATGAAAGATCATACCTTTAATTAACATAGCACTACTAGCAAAATGTCCTATGTAGACACAGCTTATAGCTGGAAAAGTCCCTTTGCCAGGATGACTTATATTTTTAGGGAGGTGATTTAAATATGCTGGCAAAAGAGCTCAGCTGCATCTTCCCTCTAGGGCTTTGCTGTTACTGTTTTACTAATACAACTATACCAGGAAAGCCTCTTTAGTGTAGACTCACTGTAACTCTAAGAAAAGAGCCTCAAAAATCTAAATAAATAACAAATGAACAACAGTCATACTATGACTTGGTTGCAACAAGTTTTGATTTTTCAAGGAGTGAATAATTGAGTTCATAATCTTTGAAAACTTTGGACTGAGGCACTGTTAACTTTGTGCATGGAATTGAAGGCTGATTTTAAATAAGTTCCTTTTACAGTAGAAGTTGATTATATCCATAATAGTTTAAGGTATCTTAAAATTAGTTTAGCTTTTCATATAAGTACCATAAGTGGTTTGATCCCCATTGGTTCCACTGCTGACAAGCACACCATTTACCTCTGCTCAGCACTTCTAGTTATATTTCTTCTTTTTCTACATGTAACTCTCCTGTGCTCAGAATGACTCTTCTCTTGAAAGGTGTCTGGGGTGATTTATGCTGATAAAGAAGTTAGAAGAGCCTGACATTTCTGTGAATATATTATCTCCAACAGATGCCTTGCCGGTGTTGGTCACTGATAACTAGAAAAGTACGTGCTGGCTGACTTGGGACTGTAATATCAGTTCCTTCCTTCCAGTCCAGTCTCATGTCACAGTGGTTAGTGACCCCAAGAAAGTCCATACTTCACCAGTTTAGTAGGTCTAAAATGATAGTTTATGAACTAATTACCAGTTCTCTGTTGTTTTTAAGAGAATCTGTACAGAAGAAGAAAAAAACCGAAAAAACCCAACAGCTTGTGGCCAGTTTTGCTTCTCCATGAGGCATGAACAAGTTCTAAAAGGTTTTTTAAATAATGTGTGTGGTGCCTTTTTCTTTGCTTGTTTTTTTCCTTCATATTTTCTCCTTTATGGTTTTACTAAGGAATTCCTTGGAGGACTAGATAATTAGTTTTTGGAACTTTCTCAGTCTTTAATTGAATAGGCAAAGGGTATTATTGAATCATCCACAAAGGTCTTTTCTTCCTACTGATTTTGAGATATTTAAGTAGGAACAAACAGAAACAAACATCCAACCCCAACATTTTTAAGAAGACTGAGCCTCTCATCACAACTCTTTTGATTGTATTCTTTTGGAACTTCAGTTGTCCTATACTTACACGGTCTCAAATCATCCAAAATATCTTCCAGGAAGAACAGGTAGACAAGAACTGAATTCCTAGTTTAAAATAAAGAGCAGAATAACACTGTATTTAAGCAAATCTTTCAGGTCATTTTACCTCATAAAGAAAAAAAGAAGATGCTGTTGCTCTTTAGATCACTTTATTTGACTACTGGCAAAAAACAGTTCCACCACATTTATCCTGCTACATAGGATTCTTTCATCTGCTTCCTGAGCTATTGTGCTTTGAGTTCTTGTTGAGTGTTTATAACAAGTCAGGGTCCCACAGGTGGCTGTGACACCCGCTGGTGGCTCTGAAACTGTGCCCTGCTCCGCCCCTAGGGTACTGTCCTGTCTTTCCTGCCACGCCTTGATGGGAATATAAATTAATAGGCTGCCCACAGGCCTTCGCTAGGCCTCAATCCCACTGGTCCCAAGCCCCTGGCTGGGCTTCTGTAGTCAACTGTGCCCAGCAGAGCACCAAAGCCTTAAGGGCTAATTGCTTGGCTCCAAATCCTCCCCTTTACCATGCCCCATGCCTTGCTGCTAGTACCAGTATGTCACTTCCTCTGTTGGGGCTTTGGCCTCCTTGGCCTTTCCCCTTTTAATCTTGCTAGGCCTTCTAGCCTAGGCCCCTGAATCGGACCTTGCTTTGAGGCACTAGCTTTGTTTGTCCCTTTTAGTCACTGGGCCCTTGACCCTTGTTTGCTGGGCCCCTGGCCCCTCTGTGGCTGCGCGCTCTCTGGTGCCACTCTCAGCTTAATAAGGTCTCAGGTCCTGAGCCTGCCCCTGGCAGGGCTCAAGGCAGTTGAGTGCCCTCTTGGGCACTAATGAGGCTTCTTTAGCTCCCCTTCCAGCCTCATCCCAAGCCACTGGTAAAACAGTAATGTAAATCATAAGCCCCTGGGCTGTAACATAAGCAACAACAGAGAAAGAAGCCCTCTGTCCCTTGAAGAGGGCAAACCTTTTTTTTCCCCTTGTGCCAGTGTGCCTCCTGGCATAGGCTCCTTGTGAGCTCCCCAAGCCTCAGTGTTTCTACAGGCAGCAAATGGTCAACCCAGCACCCTGGGCAGCTCCCTTGGGCAGGAGTTCCTTCCCCTGTGGCAGCCAGGGACAGACTCCTCTGCTAGCTCCAGCCTTGGGCTTATATGCTCCCAGGGCCCTGCTTACATCCGGTCAGGTGACTGCCCGGGCTGGCTGCTAATTGCTCCACTGTCCCTGTTGCCGCAGCAACCGGCAGCTGCTGCCCCCTGCCTAGCTAGCAGAGCTCTCTGGCTGGGCTGCTTTTCCTCTTAAAGGAACAGAGAGCCCTGAGCTCAGTGTTACAGCATGTTTAACATTTAAGATATAATTATTTGCATTTTGTTTTGCTTGGATTGCTTGTATATCAGCATTCTGTCAAGAGGGTCTGATTTCGCTATATTCATCACAAAAGTAAGCTCTGGGATAAGTAAAAGAAGAGAGGTTTGAATCAGCCAATGTTTATTTTTATTATTAAAAATTTATATTATGGTAGTTCTAAAGGGACCAGGGCCTCATTGTGCTAGATAGACACTGGTTCCTCCCCATGTAATAACTTGCTTTCACAAAGCCTTATATTTTAATACAGCATAAGATTTTTATTTTTATTTTTTTGCTGCTTGAATGTTCTAGTGAGGCAAGCACCATTTCTTGCTATTGTCCTAGTCTGTAGTATTACAAAACAGGTCAATAAAAACTTTATAAAGACAAATCCTGAATAGATTTTATGCAGGATTTAAGCTATGAACCAGAGGAAAAACCTTGATGCATCTAGTCTATAGAAAGCTGTAACTAATGCATTTTTCCAGAGTGCTGGCCAAATCATGATTATAAAGAACTTGTTCCTCCTCCCACTGAAGTTATGGCAAAACTCCCAGTGATTTTGATGGAGCAGGACTGAGCAGGAAAATAGTGATCCTGGAAACCTTATCTGTTTCTATATTAGCATCAGAAAATGTTTTATATTTTATGACCAGATTGATGCACAGAAGTAGTTTAAAGAATTTTACATTTGGCCACATTTCCACAGGGGGTTAGAATTTTCATTGCTTCTGACCCTAGATGATCTGTCTGGTTTCTGTAATGCAGAAGCCTTGAAAAATCGGATTTACAGGGGGGGAGTTGTCTGCTAAATGCAAGCCAGACAGAAACAGATCCTTGGCTGGTGTAAAGCAGTGCATCTCCATTCATTTCAACAGAATGATGCCAGTTTACATCCACTGAAGATCTGAGTACATCTAAACTGATCAGCTATCAGCTGAACTGATATTCTTCGTCCAACATCAAATCTTGCTTCCCTTATTCACATGTGATATCCCAGTGGGATCCTCATCTAAGTTAGGCAACTAGACTTTAAAGTTCACAGCGGCTAGTCCCTGTTATTTATAGATTCTGTTCCTGCAGCTGAGATGTGGACTAGGACTCATAGGAGCAGATTCTCAAAGAGTGCATCCAGATGTGCATGCACATGCATTTCCCTGGGGACAAAGAGCAGTGGCACATAGTTGTGTCACTACTACTTGTCCCTGGGGAACTCATGTGCATGCATGCTCTGCTATCCAGCAAGTTGCCCCAGGTGAGGTAGGGGAGGCTGGGTCCAGCAGAGGTGCTAGCCCCAGCAGCCTTACCTGGGCCTCCCGGGGCTCCAGCCTCAGTGATCCAGACACATGGATCCTGGTCGGCAGCTGGAGTATGGCTCTGGCTGGCCAGGCTCCAGTTTTGGGCAGTGCACGCTGCCGCCATGGGCCCTGCTCAGCTTTTTTCTGTCATGTGTTTTTTTGGCACCAGGATCTCCCAGTGTCAAAAACCCACTGTACTGCAAATTAGCAGTGCCGTGAATGCCTGCATGTGTGGTGCATGCAGCTTGCAGCACCGCAGACGGGTCTGCAGCACCACAAACTGAACGTGCGTGTTCATCTGGATGTGCCTAAAGTCAGATGGAGCTATGACAGTTTGCATCGGCTGAGAATGTCTCTCAGATCTGGAGGCACCATCATGCTTATATGGTTTTCTATATTTCAAAACCTGGACACAGCTTTTGCATATCATAATCTGGCCTATTCTTCTCATACTCCCGCTCTCATTAGTTTAGTTTAAAGGGGGTAAAACATCTGTTTCTAAGTACCGCTGTGTGGTTAGTGATTCCCTCCCCGCCTCCCCTGCAAAATCTTTAAATCTGTTCATTTAAAACCAAGAGTTTATAGGAACTGAAGTGGGCCTGTGTAACGTTCACCTCATTAAAAATGCTAATGCAAATCAAATAAAATCAGAGAGTAACAGACCAAGAGATTGTGAACTAGAAATGTAAAAAGTATGTTGTTAGGAATGGGCAGAACCAACATTGTGGGGTGGTAGAAATGAGCAGGGGGAGAGACATAAGGTCACC
>NW_005841895.1:1135904-1175588 GCF_000455745.1 Alligator sinensis | reverse complement strand
CCCTACAAGAGATGTTGTCATAGTCATGGAGTACACTTGGGTTAAAATAGAGGGTCAGAGTTCTAGAGAATATAGTGGCAGAGATTAAGACTGCTCCACAAGCTCCTGTGCCTATCCACCCTTCATTTACTAGAAAATACAGCACTTCAAGCTTGTCTAGCCAGATACTAAACTAAATTCACCCTAGCCAAACTGTTCCAAAGTGACAAGTTTGGAAATGTCAACTTTTGGTTGCCCAACTTGACCAGCCTTAAATGGACCTGATTTTACTGGAATACATTTTCAGCACTTTCTGAAATTCAGGCCAGGCTCCCTACACTCAGCACCTTGCTGAATTATGCCCAAAGGAAACAGCGTTACCTTTAGAATATAACAATTCTCTCTCTAAAGAGAAATATAGAGTGACTCTATTCACCATTACATGATGTTTTGCATTCATTTCCTCTCTGCAGAGCGCTTCTTGATCACAAGCTCATTATTTTTGAGTGAACAGCAGTGTCCAGGGATACTGAGGGATTATGACTGCACTCTCATATAGAGCTGACTTTGTGGCTTAGTCTTCAGCCAGGAGGGTCAGTTAATGATTGGAGGACTAATGAGAAGCATGACGACTCCTGCTGCTGCTGCCAGAAATGTGCCCTAGCAGACATTCCAGTACATTGCAATTCCAGGCCTGGCCCCTTGGAGATACTGCAAGGTATCTCACATGCTATTGAACATCAAACTCCATTACCACTGTGGGATTACTGTCAACTTTGGCCGAATCATAAAGCCATGTGTAATGTACCACGGGCACATAAGTATATTACAATGACTTTTGGCAAGGATTTAAATGTCAGCAGCCAAAATGCAGGGCTTTCCTAGCTGAGCTATAAGAGAGCTCCTGGAGTGCTGAGCTAGCAGCATACTGCAATGGTCCCAAGAGCCAGCCAACAGAGGGAGACAAGATCTCATGTGCAAAGCTGGCACGTTGCAGGCATGCGCTGGGATGAGTGGGACGAAGCGAAGTGTCTTACAAAAGAGGGTGGAGAGATGATCAGGGTTTCCTAAGTTACAAGAGGGAGTCTATCAAGGGTAAGGCCGGTAGGAGTTGCTCCTTGGTGCTAGGCAAATTTTCCTCTGCCAGAAGTGGAAGGGCCTACTTGTCACTTGTAAATACTTCACTTTCTCAACACCATCTGCTTCTTCTCTTGTTAGGAGTTTTTTAAAGTATTCATTAGGATCCAGCTAACTGCAGTCTCAGATTCTGCCAAAGCTGAACAAGCTGTGAGTTAGGCTAGCGTGTGGAGCCTGCCGCATTCCAGAATCTCTGATTCAGGCTTTAAAGTTTGTCATCAAGTTTGAAATTGAAACCAGAGGAGGGAGCAGCAGGCTCTGAGCTCGTAAATCAGCTGATAATGGGCGGATTGTTCTGTGTCTTTCCGTGAAGAGGAAAACAAAATTTAAGGCAGGGCATTGGTTTGCTCCCAGGCACTGGCAGACCTATGATGTAGGCTGGCATGAAGAAGCCCTACATGTTGGATGAAGCAACTTGCCATGTGGCTTCATAAATCTGTTATGTACTGTGAAGGGAATTAAACAAGGCTTTTGCTTAAATGCAAACCCTGCTCCTCTATTATGGCTACAGTATTCCCTGAGTACCTTCAAAATTACAGTAGGATTTACTGTCTACCTTGATTCCAGCTAGCAGTCTGGCTGGACTAAGTGGGAACATTACAGCAGCCTGCTGTATGTAACAAAGTCTCCTTTGTGTTTCACTTGTCTAATGTTTTGAGCCGCTAGGGGGAGTTTAAAAGAAGACCCCAAAACTATTCCCACCCCCAAATAGTTTCCAGGTCACTATCCACATGTCAGCCAAACTCTGCAGTCAGGGATTAATCTGGAATAAGATGACTCTGATTAACCTATTCTGGATTCATGCTGGGGTCATTGAGTAAAATTTGGCCCCCTATGCCTAAACTGAGGCCAGTAAAGTAACAATTTGAAGTACAGTACAGTACTGGAGACATAGGTCTTAACTGTTCTTGCAGATCCCGTCCCAAGTTCATGGCTTATAATTTTCCTGCAAGAGTGGGTTGTATCTCATGTACCAAACACAAGAGAGGAAAACTGTTTGAGAGGGCTATTTGCAGGGTAAATGCAGATTCCTGAACTTTACTCATGGAAGCTATGTAAGGTTCTTTCCGGAGCGGCTTCAAGTCAAGCCAGGCAGTGTGGGTGGAGCAAAGCTATACAGGAAATGAATATAGCGTGTTTTTAAACCTGGCTCAAAGGCATGTAAAGAGGACAGAGGTTTTCAGACATTTAATTTTGAATATATGTATTTAAGATTTGAATATATGTTATGGTTAGTTTTTTCAAGAGTGCCTGCTAGGTGACTTAGCAGAGTAAATACTATTTTTCAAAATATATAGGCCCTTTCGAGTCTCACTGAAAATCAATGAGAATTTGTATCTGAATGTCCAGAATCCATTGAAATCAATGGGAGTGAGGTGTCTACATAGGATGTAGACACCTAAACATAGTTATGGATCTGAACTCTCCAAGTCATTTTTGAAAATGGGATTTTGACTCCTAAAGTACGTACGTTCTTCGGAAATGTTACCCTACACCTGGAAGTCCATTAGAGAGGCTACCCAATCTGCACCTACACACAAAAGTGCAAAGGGACGTGTGTACATGTATAGAGAAACGAAATCTTTCCTTCGGGCTGTAGCAGACTTGCCCTGTAACCACTACTGTATAGTCTCAAAAGTATAGTAGCCTCTGTCACATAGGTGGGAAGTGGCAATTGGCTTGTGAATTTGTTCATTCAAGGATCCAGTGGACACTTTTTTTCCTTCAAATGGCTTCTTAGCCCTGTTGCTAAGCACAGGAGATGGAGACCCTTACAGGGCCCCCCACGTTGTGCACAGCACACTGTGCCAGCTCAGCTGGCTACATTTCTTATGCTCCTGGAGGATACCCGTGGGGTGAGGCAGGAAAGATGCAAAGGGGAAGAGGCAAAATTTGTCCCTTAGGATTTTACAAGTGAGTTGTAAAATGGTAGGCAATGGACTGTGGGGAGGGGAGGGGATGGGCAATTTTCGAAGGCGCTCAGAATTGGACTAACTCTGCTCCCCTAGGCTATCTTTTGAAAATCCCTCCTTAGGAGCTTTTAATTAAAAGCAAAACAACAACAAACAAAATGTCAAATACATTGCTTAATGAACCTCTCTAATTAGAATGGCTCATCCCTAGTTTTCTTGGGAGGCTTGGTTACATGCTGTGCCTGCCAGCAAGGGACAAGCCTCAGTTCCCAGAGAAGGGTATCTAGATATCAGACTTCCTGGATTAAGGCTGAATTCTGTGTAACCTTCCTAGATTGTTCTGCATCTCTTTTTCTTTTGTAAATTTTCAAGGGGAAATGTACATTTGAGAAATGCAAATCTATTTGTATGTGGTATATGCAACTGTATGAAAAAGACCAGAGAAAAAGTATCAAAAAGGAGACTTTCCGACTCCCGGGTTTAAAGTGGCCTTTTTAGTTCAAAATAACTAGAGGAATGGTTCATAGTTCTGACATTAGCAGTATAATTGCAATGGCTGGGTTAGAATGTTAAAAAAATGTTAAAAAGGAAAAAATGTTAAAAAGCTATTTTTTTTTTTAAATTTAGAATGTTTATCTGGTAAAGTATCAAGTTAAGAAGACATTGCTACTGAGGTCAGTGGTCTCTCAAAAGAATGCCTGAGAGCAAAGATTAAATACTGTGTGTACTTTCCCAGTGGATTTAACACTATAATGTACATGAGATGGACAGTTAATTCATAGTAACATTGACCTCTTTTATTGTGCCTTCAAAATAATAGGGGCTGAGTTCTACAGCTGTCATATGTCAGTAGTCACATAGACTTCAGTGGTGTTACTTATATCTCCTAGGGTTGCAACAGTGGCCTTAATACAGGAATTCATATGTATAGCCTGATTCTGTACCCGGTAGGCCAGTGGAGACTGCAGTGGTGCAGACCTGTGATCTCTGTAGAAATGTTGTTTAATTCCATTGAAAGGGTGTGTGGGGGGGAACTTTGATCATATAAATGTGATGGCAGTAAAACTTAGCACCTGTTTGCAACTTTTGGTTTACAACAGAAACTTTTGTTGGTAATACAATGTCAATTAAGGGTGAGAGATTTTTTTACAAAATTTTTCTATCAGCAGTAGTATAGAGGCAGTTTTACTGGCGAAATTTTTTGTGATATAGCTTATTTTATTCGTATACCGACAATTGCACATCTGTACCAATAGAAGCTGTGTCTACACTAGGAAGATGCACTAGTATACTTTCATTGGTATGGTTACACTGGCAATCTTTTTTTAGTGTAGATATGATTTTACCAGAAGGTACAAGCATGCTATGATATTCACTTAGTCATGCTCTTTACTTCATTTTGGTTGTTTCTAACAACTGAGTTTGAGTTTGGCCTGAGATGATGTAGAAACAATCCCTGTTAACAATCCATTTATGTGATTTATGTGGAGTAAGCATAAACATTCTAAAATCATATTGTAAAATGACACATGTTCCAAATTAGGGCCCTGTAATCAAATCCACATGGAATTCTACTGATTTTAGCAAAGGCCCAGATGGACACGGGGATTGGCAGATCTGGTTCCTGAATCAGGGCCACCATCCCAGATTTAAAGTGTTAAGCATACCTAAAGCGGGCAACTAAAAAGGATTAAATTGTGGAAGACAAAATAAAAACAACTCCCTTTGGCTTTCACAAATCAAAATAAATGATTATGACAAATCAATCAATGGCAAGACAATGCTAAGGTGTAATCAGTCTATCAAAGTTGGCATCCAAAGTAAGAGACAGGACAAGCCGGGAATGCAATATCACAGATCTGTCCAATGCCCAAGTCTCATATTGTAACATTATGTAAGGGTGGCAGACTATGTTCTTTGTCTATAAGAAGGGAACTTGGATGACTAAGACAGGCATTAGATATTAAGCTTGACCTCAGCTTGGCCTCCATTTTTGTTAGGGGTGCACCGATATATGGGTTGGCTATCGGATCAGCACTGATAAAAGGAGAAATGACGTTATCGGCTTTTTTTGGTCATTGTAGTCAATAATTATGCCTGCATGCCCAGAATGTCTTGGGGAGTATAGTCCAATCCCCATGCCCTGCCGCTGGCCTGAGCATGCAGCAGAGCAGTGGGAGGGGACGCTGGGGAGTGGTCGTAGGGTGCTGTGCTCAGAGGCAAAGTGACCATTACCAGCTCCTGCTGCTGCTGCCACTGCCATGGCAAAGCACTGGGGCTGCTACGGAGACATTGGGCTGTGTGCAGGCAGGGTAAGATGCCACGGGAGGGACATTGCGCTCCACCGGGCACCAGATGCCTTTGCAAAAGCGGCTTCTCCCCAGCTGCTGCAGGAGCTCGGCTGCACGGGTTCCACTGGTACTAAGGCAGTGGTATGCTCTGGGGCTCCAAATGCACCCAGCACTGCTGTCTGCACGAGGGTCCACCCTGCCTGCCTAGATGGCAGCATGGGCTGTGCAGGGAGCAGGGCTGCAGGTAGGAGCCATGGGTGAGAGGGCGATGTGCATGGTAATAAGGTGGTCACCACCTTCCTTATCGAGGGCCAAAGCAGGCAGGAGGCATGTGTGTGTTAAAAATGCGAAACAAAAACAGGTTTATTTATGTCAGTAGTTTAAAATGCCTTGCACTATTACTAAATATCAGGTATTGGATCAGCATCAGCTGATATGGTTGGCTAATCATTAGCTATCAGTATCGGCTAAGAAAATCAGTGCACCCCTAATTTTTGTGCATAACATTTTACAGCTGTAGATAGATGAGTCCACATTTTGCTACAACTGGATGTGTAGCCACCTGATACGGGTAGGTCAATACAGAAGTATTGGTAAAAGTTTCTACAATACATTGCAAGAAGCAAATTTCATTTACAGTTATTTACAGTAAGTGGAAGCAGGTGTGGGTCTCTCAATTAATTGATCATTCACAAATGGGATGCTTTACTACTTTATACAGGCACTAAATATTTCTCATGGGATAGTTTAGTAAGTGTAAGTAAACTTTTTGGAGACATTTAAAAAACCATAAGTACTAGTGTAATGGACAAAACATCAGCCGAAATATTTTGCAAGAAGTCAGTGAGTCATATTTTCCCCATAAATTTGTTGAAACTATTGTGCTCAGTAACAGTTACATATGTGGCTGGCCTTGGAAAAATTTGAGCATAAACAAAAACAGACACCAGGTTTTTGTTTGTGGGGGATGAGGTTGGTTTAGCCTGAAGAATAACCTAATACTAACATATTAAGTAGCACAAGCAATTTGAGTTTTCTTAGTACACACTGCTGCATAATGGCTGGATATTTTAGTATGCAACAGGTAAAATGTTAACATGTCTTCAGGGCATTTTTAAATCGTTGAAATTGGGACAAATGAATTTTATTCCCCTAAATCAAAAAAATACAATTTTTAGTGGGGGTGGGAATTGGCATGTAAGGCCAGCAAAGGCACATGCATGATAACATTAGACTGAATTTGGAGGTTTGCATAAGAGCCCCAAAAACTGGATACTTTTGACAAACTTCTCTCTTCTGTCAGCCCAATGATTCCCTGATCCTTTATGCATTTCCCAGCATCAGGCTCCTTAAATTTGGTCTGATATTTAGTATTCTATTTCTGTCAGGCTCCAAACAGCTGTTGTCTTCACAGTTCATGTTTTCTGGGAATGGTAGGTCAGGGGGAGATGCCTCTGAACCCCAGTGGTAAACCCCAACAGTTGAGACCCATGCACTGACCCACAGAACAGAGGTTACCAGATTGGAAGATGGAATTCAGCTATATTTTGCTGGAGATCTTTATCTGATTTTCCCCTACTTAAAGAAAGAGTCAAATGGAAGATGTGGCCAGATGCTTTTCTTCAGGAGCAGTTGTGATGTGTTTCAGCACTTTCATATAGAGACGCTGGCAAGTAAAACTCCATGAAACTCTTTTTAAAAAACTGTGTTTACAAATCCTTCCTTCTAAGAAGATGCTGTTGTGGTATCCTACTTAAGGCCTTGTAGTCAAGAGTGTGAACTTAGTGTTATGAGGTCTCTGGGTGGGCACCCCAAACTTGTAAATTGTTTCCATCGTAACATGAAATGATATTTTACTTTTATCTGGCCTGGTTGAATTTATAAACAGCTATTTCAAAGTTAGTAAAAGAAAAAAGATAATCCTTTTGACAATGCTTTTTCCAAGGTTTTTTTTTTTAGCTTCCCCCCATTCTGATGAGAAAAGCTTCTGTTTTTCAAATCTACCCATGAATGGCTTCATAACTTAACCTGAAATGTTATGACTAATAGGACACACAGTGCAGCTGAGGATTGATCCTATATGAATTTAAACAAACCTGACAGCATTCCTTTAAGGGCAGAACTAAATCTCAAAGACATGAGGCCCAGTTCTCCTCTTTGCTACACCCATGTTACTGCAGCATAACAACAGAGTTGGATCCGATTAACATCAGTGCAAGAAAGATGGGAATCATGATGATGATTCCATCATGATTTCCATCTTTCTTGCACTGATGTTAATTAGATCCATTCAATCATGCCCTGTGATTTTCTGGAGAGCAGTTTAGTTTTGTCACCAAGTGAGATATGGGAGTCTGCAAGGTTGAAACATTTTAACCCTTTTTAATATTGGCCTTAGTCTTGCAAATAAAGACTTGTATAACCTGCTGTCTTGCCTTAGCCTTGCACAGGGACTTGTAGAACCTGCTGTCCTCTCTTCAACTCAAGGTCCTCCCTAGTTTTGTCCATTGTTTCTTATATCCATCCTCCAAAGACTGTGAATCTCATTTTGAGAGCTCCTTAGTGCCACTGCTATATCAGATGTAAGAGTCGTAGTAAAATAGTTTGAGATTCTCATCTTTATTCCGTCTGCCCTCACATAAGGACTTGAAGCCTGGACAGCAAGGGAATGGACCCAGGAATCCAGCCCAACTTTCATGGGGTCTGCGGTCAATAACCATAAGGCCATTCTTTGTGTTTCTTCCTTTAATAACTTGTTATGCAATGACATTTCTCAGTAAATTGCTTGTTTATTTCAAGCTAATTATCATGTGGCTGGGGGATTGCTCACAAAGTTACAAGCATCTGAAAAATGCAGGCAAGAATAGAAAAGGTTCTGCAGCTTTAAATATGTTGAGGAGTATGACCAGTCTGCCTAGGCATGCCCAGTCTCATTAGGGACAACGCTTCTCAGCAAGAGAAGCTGAAAACTGGTTGAGACACCCTTAAGGAAACATGTTTCCAAGTCCAGAACCTTGGAGATCTCGTGTATTCCATGTACTGTAGCCATCTCCATGCATGAAACGTGTCATGCCAGGCAGCTGCATTCTCATGTATGTAGCACTGTTCTGTG
The DNA here is from genome assembly GCF_000455745.1 of Alligator sinensis. Lineage (NCBI taxonomy): Eukaryota > Metazoa > Chordata > Crocodylia > Alligatoridae > Alligator > Alligator sinensis. Next base: position 1,167,156 of record NW_005841895.1, on the reverse strand, counting down.
TGGGATGCCTTCCAAACCAGAAGCACCATAGCTACATTTGTATGGTGCTTTGGGCAGGCTAATTAGCACTGCAGTGACCATGACAGCCTGATCTTATGGTAATTAGCCCATACAGACATGTTGAACTGCTTTGGTTTAGGAGGGAGCCTGTGCAAAGCAGCGTGGCATGCTTAAGGGTACCACTGCTGGCTATGGGAAGTGTATGGGACACCTTGGCCTTTTTGCTTTAAATGACTGTGCTTGTTCATACTGCAGTGGCAGCATGCCCCAGTGAGGCTGGGGAAGCACACATCCTGCCCATGTGAATCTGCAGACCTGGACAGGTTGCTTTGGGCTTATATCCAGCACCTACTTTCAAGCCCTCTGTCTGGTGGGTTTGAAAGCTGCTGGCAGTGAGCCCAGGGCAGCTTCCCTTAGTTGAGAGCATACCTGGGTGAACCGGACGTGCTCAGCTCCATCATTCTGGGGACCTGCCACCGCAGAGGCATAGACAAGCCCTTGCAGAGCAGGGAACTCTTTGGCTTCACATCCTGCCTTGTGAATCTTGCTCTGAAACATTTAATCTGCTTTCCACTGATGTACTCATGACCTCCTCAAAGTCCAAACCAGCCGGTGCTCCCTGAAGAGAACTGGAAGTCTCCAAACTAATCTGTATAGGGAAATAACTGAAAAGCTGCAGGTCAGTGCTTGGTGTTCAGTTCTCATTAAAATTCAAGTGTGCAGAAAATACCTCTGCTCATGGTTACATGAACTAATGCAACTTGATACAGCTACTTCTGCTAAACTGGCACTGGAAATCAATGGTAGAGCCAGAAATAGAAGCCAGATCAAGTCTCTATCAATTGGACCAGGGTGTTAAGCCAGTTCAGGGATGGCAAGACAGTACAGAGGAACAAGGTCTGCATGCCCCTGGATTCTTTTCAGTTCCAGGGTCTCCACTAGGCATGGGAGAGCTTCTGGATTCTGGAGTTCCTTCCATAAGGCAAGACACATGCCACTTCCCTCCCACAGAATGCACCCTTGCAGAGTTCTCCTCTTACACTGGTATCTGTACAGGAGGCGATACTTCAGACCTCATGCTTCATTCAGACAAACTCACTAACCTCACTGAGATCAGTGAGAGTTTTCCTGAACAAGAAGTGAGTAAAAATGGAGAGGGTTTGACCCTCTTTTTGGCATCCTTAAAAAAAAAAAAAATGAAAGCAAAACTGCTGGATGTGGTGTTTACATTACACTAGTTTGTAGGGGGCGGGAGGGGAATTCTTCTGTATATTAAATGCCTCGAATGATTTTCTACAGCTGCTTTGTGGGATGTGTCTGTTACTTTTATTATAGCATGAATTCTATACACACACGCAGCAGAGAACACAATTATCCAAGAAACAAAAGAGTCTGACTGATAGGAAACAGAAGCGAAATTGGAGAGAAATTCTTCTAGTTAGCAGGGAGGCAGCCCAAGTTTTACTACTGGAACAAGAGGTTCTGCTTTGTGCTTTCACACCAAAATCCTAGTTCTGTTCTTGGTGTCCCCCTGCTCCTTTACAAATCCCTATTCACTTCAGTGATACTTTGCCCACATGCAGGAATTTGATGTAAAGGACATATTTGTAATTGGGACCAGTTACTTTTCACGCATTCCAGATGGACTTGAAATACAATGGGTTGACTTGAATGCCTCCTTCAGCACCAAGGCCAATCCACACTAAGACAAGGTCCCATTTTGTAAGGCGCTGGGAACCCTCAAGTCCCATTCACTTCTGCAGGAGTTAAGAGTACTCAGCTTTTTGCAGGGGGAGACCATGCGTTTGCAAAACAGATCAGCAAATACCTGAGGACACGAGAGATTTTATTTCAGATGACTCAGTTGCTGATTAATTATGTTGCGGCTGGAAACAGAGAAAACATGTTTAGCAGACAGCTCTTTTCCTCTAGCCAATCTAGTGCCTGTTGTATTGTTTAGAGCTTTCTCTTCCCTGCAGTTCAGCATTGTACAAGCCTGAATTGCCAAGCAGGTTTTGATTCATGTGCTTTTTCTCTATTTCAGAAGGTGACAGACTTACTGACTTGCAACCATGTCAGTAAAACTCACATTTGTTTCACCTGGTGATGGAGGCGGAATCAGCAGGAGCTGTTCCTTTGCTGGATTCAGCACAGTGCAAAGCAGAAAGTTAGCGTAAGTATCAAGTGAAAACAGTTAGATAGGGACAGATCAAGACTTTTTTGCCAGCTGCAAGCCCTCCCTGATAAAGCACCTTTTCTTGTCTTAAATGGTTGAGTGGTGTTTTGCACCTTGCAGCAGCCAATTACGCAATTTGTTTATGGTTTCTACATCAGTTTTAGTCCTCCAAGTGCTTTGGGATGGAAGATACAATCTAAAATACCATTTATCAAAAATCATTGTCACCCAGTATTGTAACTGTATTTGTACAAAGTTAAGAGCAGGTCAGACTACAGATGGATCACCCTACCTACTGGCAGAATGAGTGCAGCTGAATCCATCTAAAATGGGTCTGACGTGTTGAAGCCAACATAGGTTTTTACAGCTAAGACTTAGTAAATATAATTTTGCAAATTTGCCACTAAATACCAACTTAAGTTGAGGGAATAGACGTTAAAAGACAATACAAAATATCAACTGTAATCTGCTAGATCAGACACTTGACGTCTGGGTCACAAGAAAGGGGGCCAAAGCCCCAATTCATAGATTCTCTCCTTCAATCAATACTGAAGCAACCCTTCCTTTAGCAGAGTGGCAGTGAGTGATGAACTTCTGCCAACATCATCTTCCTGATGAGAAGCAAAACTTCCTTAGTGCTTGGGGTCCTTACAAGTCTCAAGCCACTGTTCAGTAAAATAAGGATAGAAGTGCTGGATTTTGGCTAAAATCTAATTGAGGTTAGATTTAAATTAGATTTAATTGCAGTTTAGTTGTCTAATTGAAGTTAGCAATTGCATTCAGTCCAGCTACATTCCTCTTCAAGTTATTATATATTATTAGCATTACAGTAACTTCCATAGGGCCCAAATGAGATCAGGGAAACATTATTCTGGGAGGAGGGAAAGAAAACAAAAGCAGAGAGAGATTCAGCAAGTCTGCTCATGTCATACAGGTCCGTGGCACAGCTGGGCTAAAATCCAAGCTTCCCAGTTTCCAGTGCAGACTATTATCTACTACACTGCACAGGTTTCATCCTTCCTACTTGTCCTGAATTGCTATGTAACATTGCTGGATGCTGTTAGTACTTACCTTTCCTTCAGATGCATGGATTCCTATTCTGAATAAAGCGATTTCTTTATAGTTAGTAAAGTATTTTTAGAATAAATAGTGCTTTATAAACTGAAGATTAACAAAAATATGTCAAAATAATACCAAGGTGAATGGATTCAAAGCATATAGAAGCATTGAAAAATATGCCACTAATGTATTCTACTCCTAAATTCATACTATGAAAAGTAACCCCTTGTGTCTCAATAAAACACCTGGCACTTCTTGTATAATACTTCATGTTTTCAAGCACTAAACAAGTTCATTAACCTTGTTATCAAACACAACATTTATAATAGTGCAAGTTCAGATGGGAATCCAACACATCTTGGTGACCTAATCTGGAAGTCTTTACATATGATTACATGAGATTTGTTATGAAACCTGAAGAATAATAATAATCCTAGCACAAGTCAGACATCTAAAATCACACTGATAACTAATCTCTGGAAAAAAACCACAGGCAGCAAATTGTGTAAACAGATTTGAACCTAAAACATAATGGAGTTCTTACAAGAAAAACTGCATCAGGAAAGGGGTTGAACAGCTGTTCCCATAACCTAAGCACTTACAGCAGGGGAAGAATGCTTTAAAAAAAGGGAATTTGCATAAGAAGAGTCTGCTATTTTCAGGTGTGAAGCATTTCAAAACAATTGTTCTTCATGCATTTTCCCAATTGTTTGCTCATTGCTATCTATTTGTCTAGATGGAGCAGAGCTTTGCTCAGGGATGAGAATTCAGCCATTTAGGAATTGCTGGGTGAAACACCAGAGGACTTTCCCCAACAGGATGAAGCTGTATGTTAACTGTTGTTTTCTAGCTAGCTTCTCTCATAGGCTTTTCAGAATGGCAAAGCTGGGGATCATTTGGTATTCTGCAGCATTTATGCAAAGGCCAACAAACAAGCCAGGTTGGGGCCCCTGAGCAGACTTTGCATCTCTACCATAGCTTCCCTCAGAGTTGGCAGAGTGGTTTAAGCACACTGTATCATTTAGCTTGGCAACACTTTACAAAGGAGGTAAGTATAGTACAACCACATTATACCAAACACCTATGGGCCTGGAAGAAGAGTTCATTAAGAAAGGGTATTTGTTACAACAAGATTAGTCAATTTGCTGCCTCATAATAATGACAAAAAAATATGGTTCCTGTGCTGGGATTGTTAAATACCAGAGTTTGTTAGAATAAGATTGTATTGCATTATTGTTGCCATCCACGAAGTAAAAAACTTGCACACAGCAGGCAAAAACTACAAAGGGATTTATTATTGTGGCATCTAACTTTTAGGTGTCTGGGCTTGGTAGTAGAATCCACAGCCCTGAATTAGGCACCCAGCTTTGTCCTTGTGGGCTCCTGAAAATCCTGTTTCTTTGTCATACACATGTTGAGTGGGTATCTGCCTAATTTAATCAATAGGAAACATGGAGGAGAGAGAGGCAAGTTTTAAATCCCCTTCTTACCTAACACATGGCCACCTCACTCAAGGCTACAGGAAGAGGCCTCCCTGAGTTTGGGATTCATGGTCCTGATCCTTTTTGTGAAGGTAGGTAGGTAAGCCATCTTTCATAAAGGGAGTAAGTGCTCTTAGCCATCTCAGAGGGTAGAAGCAGATGACCCCTTTTGTACAATTGCTCAGCAATTTAAGTGTTCACCCAGGACAAAGGAGGCCTGCATTTTGTTTTCCCCCTGCTGTACGGAGTTTAACTTCACATCTGTTCCTTCCCTTTCATCACATCCACAGGAGACTAGCCTACCTACCAAGCTGTTTGTACTCTTCACTTCCTTCTGCTGAAATTGTCCCCACTTTGCTTGGAATAATCAAAGATTCATTGGGTCAGTGAGAAAAAGTACAAGTGTCTAATTTAGGTCTACAAAATCTGAATGCAGCTGCTACCTAACCCCACTGGATGCCTTATTTAACTGTCCTAAACTTAACATCCAGCAGAACTAAATAGCAACTGCATTCAGAGTCTATAGATCATTATTTTGGACTCAAATACCTACAAAGCAAGAGTAGGTGGGACTCTGATGCTCAAGCCCCTTCCTTCTACATCTAGCCCAAAGAATAGAGCATTTGCGTGAGGGTTGTCTCTAACAAAGCTGGAAAAAGCCTTTGAGTATCTTGAAACTTAGCTTTAATCACCAGCCATATCCTTATGCTTTGAGTTGTAGGAATACTACTTAAACTGGCACATATGTAATTAATTGCCCACCTCTCACTTCCCTCAGGTGAGTCTAATAGAGACCTTGTTTACATCTCAGGAAGTGGGAAGGCTCAGCTAAGCCCAGTGACAAACTTGATTAGTTTTTAGGAGTGGGGAGTTATCTTTCTAAAATAAAGGTTTGGTTTAAAGAAGGAAGTTAAAAGCAACAGAAGGGAGGCTTAATGAAACCAGATACAAAGAATCTGGGTGTAGAGGAAGGTACACCAGTCAAAAATCAGTCAATAGCAGACTAGCATCAGCAGCGCCTATCCTGAAACAATCTCTATCTATTACAGGTATGGGATTAATTGCTACAGGTGTTATTTTTCAGGCAAAGCATCCCCACTTCATAATAGCTCTTTGTAGTATTTTTGATACAAATGGAATTCACTTTTGTTTTCACAATTGTTTTAAAAGTATGTTTGTCATTGTAAGGGACTTTGATAAGTAACTATTTTGTAATCTGGACTGAGTAGAAATGAACTATAAATGAATACTTAAACACATAGTGTGTACTAACAAATAGTAGCTTTTTCTAAAGCTTTATTATAAGATATCTTTCCCAGACTACCTGATAGCCTGAAACTGATCTATTCTCTTAAATTTCCTTTAAGAGTAATTATGTATGATAGTCAAGAGAATGCATAATGTAGCTAGGTTTTTAATACATCTCTGGGGCTACTGAAACTTAGAGAGCAAGGGTTCCTGAGGCTTAATCTCCATTGACCTTAATCAAGTTACATAATTTCTATACATTACAAATGAGGATAACAATGAAAATGGGATCCGATTCTTGGTAATGACCACTTGCTTGACAAATCTGAGTTCAAAGGGCAACTCACATTAATATGCTTATAAAATTAGGACTTCAGTTAGCTACTGGATGAGAATATCAAAAGGATTAATTGCTCTGGGAAGCAGCAATACATATAAGTGACTTATTTTTGGTCCTCTGTATGGTGTTCCTTTTTAAAGACCACAGAAAGGGCACTCAGCTCTTAGTAATCTTCCTTTCGGCCAGAAAGTTAAGCCCCTGCTTTGATGCGTCTTCCTTTGGCTTCTCTGTGCCCCTACCTGTTATGCAATCTGACAACCATTTTGTGCTTTTGATGGATTGAGAGCAAAAGTCTTACCACAGTCTGCTAATGATCTAACAGAAGATCTTCTCCTTGTCTTACTTCAAGGGGAATGCTCACCTGAACAAAGGCTTACAGGACTGGATTTAGGATTAATATTCTGGTAGCTCTGCATGTGAAACTTCTAGGACTGAGGTGGTATGTTGTTGTATTCTTTCTCTTACAGAAAGTCTTTCAGTAGAAGCTCAGTGAGATCTAAAATGTCAGTGAAATCCTCTAAGATTTATCCCACCCTGCAGAAAGGGGCTGTCATCTGGGATCCAAAACCACAGCAGGTGAAGAAAATTTTTGAAGCTTTGAAGAAAGGACTTAAGTAAGGATTTTTCAAGTATTGTTGGAATTTGCCTTATCTAGTGTATTCTTTATTGCTAAAGTTTGTGCGTCATATGCTAGTTCAGTAATTCAATTCTGCATCCTTTGAAATTGGTATCAAAGCTTTCATTGACTACTTTGGATATTGAATTGGGCCCTCTTAAAACTGTATCCAGTCTTGCACTCTAGCTGCCCCTTTGCAAACAAACTGATTTGGGCCCAATCTCTCGCCTCCCTTTCTCAGTGGCAGAGGGTGCTCTCCTTAACTACAAGGAGCTGAATTGGATTGATAAATATGGTGTTAAAACAACATGTTAATTGTATTTAATCCAGAAAAAAATTGCATAATTCTGGAGCCTTGATAATAAGCAACTAAATGTTTGATGCTATACAGAAATGAAGAAGGGCAGACAGGGTCAAAGTCCAACTTTTTCCTCTGTATCCATTCCAGATGGCTCAGCTAGGTATGTATATTATGATTCCTAGACAGAATATGGATCAGAGAATGGGCTGGCAGTCTGAATGCTGTTTGTTTAAAGGAAAACCTTCAATTGCTCCACTGAAACAATTATTTTATTTGAGCAAATGTAAGCAGAGCTTCTAGAATCTGATTATGTAAGGGTCTTAATCCTTCCTCTGTTAAAGTTGATAACATGGAGTAAAACTCTCTATGGTGTTGATGCATCCAGCCTGGGACCTTGGGAAGTTCATTACCTTCCTGGCAATTGTGGTTACTTACAGTGTAAATGGAACCGTCTCAGCCTTCCTGTGGCTTTCACATTCCTGTACGTATTTCTCTGGATGTTGTCTTGACTCAGGGTTGCTTCACATACAAAGCTAATGACTCTAGGATTTTATTACCATGTTAGCTCTGATCATGGGATTTTAAGCTCAGAACATAATGAGAAATAGCACTGTAATTAAGCTCAAACACTTCAGCTTCTTAATTATGCTTAACAGTAAAACAAACTAGTTTTCCCATGAAGACTATAAAATCCCAGCCTTTAAGGGACTTGTTAGTGTATTAAACGAAGCACAAATAGGGATATCAAATCTCTCTTGCAACATTTAGAATTTTTGTTGGTTATGGGGAAACCAAAACTGTCTGATGGATTAGAGCTTGTCCTAATTCCACAAGCAGTGCTGTGTGATCGGGCTCTGGCAACTGTGCAGGGCTCCTAACAGAACTTACTAATTGACTAAGGCAACCTTAGGAAAAATCTGCATCAAATGGCAATTTAAAGTCCAAATTTTAAGCGGAAGCAAGCAAAATCCGTTTGTTGCTGGAAGGACTTGGATTTTGGTGTGGAGTGCATGTATGCTTGTGTACCTATGTGCACGCATGTGTGGGTTTTTCTATAGTGAGCAATAGTGAATAACCCATAATTCTTCTGATGCTTGTGGGTGATGCTGCATCAGACTAGTATTAATGCTTCTAGAACCTACAATGATGTGGCTCTTTATATTAGAAGGAAGGAAGGAAGGAGAAGCTTTGGCTATCTGCATTGAGCTGTTACTGGCAAGCCTGGAGAGTAGACGATTGAAAGCTGGAACCACTGTGCATCTCAGGGGAGCTGTGTTTGTAACAGAACAAGAACAAAAGACTCCAAAAAAGTAATTTTGAAAAAGTGCAGGCTGCCTAACATAAACACATAGAGCTGTTTAGACTGTTCAGGTTCTGCATCTTGCAAAGCAGCATTTTCCAGGAGTTTTTCTTCATCTCTTCAAATACAAAAGGGGAAAATAGTTGCTTGTGTCTGTTCTGAATTAAAAATGAAGCTGGATGAGGGTTTGCTCAGGAAGAGTTCTGTCCCGTAGGAGCTGCCATTGGGCCTGAGTTTATAGCCCTTGCACACAAGGGCTAGGGACAGACATTCAAAAAGCCAGAGCCTGAACTGATTCAACCTTTGCAGGTTAGTCAAACCTGCCTAGGCTGAACTGGTTTGTAACCGGACAAAAATGCTCTTTGGACTGAGGCAATGTGGGCACATGCCTGCAGTAGCTAGAGCTGGCCCTTGCCTACAGAGAAGCTGTGTTGGGGACGCATGGCCAACCCAGGCTGAATTGGCCAGAGGGGTTTCATTCCCTCTCCCTGTGCCACCAGAAGGGACCTGAGCTGGGTCTGCCCGCACTCCCCCCTCACTGGTGCAGCAGGGGGGCACCATGGCCCTTGGGGTAGGGAGCAGAGTTAGTTTCCCCTCTACCCCACTGGTGGGTGAGTGGCTCCCTGCTCAGAATAGGCCCCAGCTGTCCCCTCCACCAGAGTGAGGAGGAATAACCCCATCCCTGCTCCCCACCCCTTCCCCCCCACTGCAGCGGGATGGGGCAAGGCCCTTTCTGGGGGCAGCAGCCCCAGTCACACTGTGCGGGAGAGTGAGCCCTTTCCCAGTGAGGGGCTGAGCTGCAGGCTCGGGCTGTGTGTGGCAGTGTCGGGGTGTGGAGCAGGCTGGAGCCCTGCAGGCCCCCACAGCGCAGCCCCGCTGGGCAGCTGTGATGGGCTTCTGCCTGTCGGGGACTTGCCGCTTGCCACTCCAGCCAGCCCCTGCCACTTGTTCTGTGCTCGGGCAAGCCACTGAGGGAGCTTATTCAGCCGCTGGCCCCGAGAGTTGCATTCCTGGAGGGGCTACCTTGCACCCCCAGGGCTGCCAGGTGGTGGATGCCCTGCTTCCATTATTCCCCTCCCTCCTGAGTTTCAGCTGTGGCCAGGCTGGGCAGACCCCTGCTGCAATGCCTTAATTTCTTCATGTATGTGTACGCACCCTGCCAATGGTGTCAAACACCTCCTTGGGCCTGCTTTTTCAGGGCACAAGTGTTCACTGTTGCAGCTCCTGGATTTTGTAAACTGGAGCTGATGAGCAACTTATTCCTCGGCAGATTTAGGTAAGTGGGCCCAGTGGACAAATGAACTAAAGCCTTGCATTGGGTGGATCGTAGCAAGGAGGTTGGGGAGGGATGGATAGGGACAGCTGTTGAGAGCACTGGCTTTGGGACCAGGACCCATGGCAGCTGCTTCACATGAGTTGGAACCTCCTGGCCTCCTAACAACCCCTCCTCCCTCTCATCCTGGGAGGCTCCCTTACCACACTCCCAGCTCCAGTACCTCATGTTGTATTTCTCTCTCGTATATAAAAAGTGAAGCTAGACTCCTTCCAAATGACTTTCTTTTAGATTAGATTAAAGGAAACAAGAAATGGCAAATATGTGAGTGAGCACAATTATGTGTCTGACTTTTTCAGTTACAGCTGCCCCTTGAATTACCTCAGAGCACCCATCTCATAGGAGAAACAAGCCCAGGGGTTTCCTAGCACTGAAAAATGTAAAGAATTGGAAAAAAGGAAGAGTTGTACATCTCCTTACACTTCTACCATGTACCTGCGCTCTTCTCCCGTCATGGCCCTCCTTGCATTTACTTTCTTTTCCTTCGGGACAGCCATTTTCCTGTACAAACCACCCCATCTTCCCCATCTCATTTGATTTTTTTCAAAGCCACCCCTAATGTCTAGAGAGTGGCGGAGGGAAAGGAAGTCTCTCGGCCTCCTTGCATCCTGCTGCTGACTGCTGGGATAGAGGTGGTGCCATTTGTGCAGTAGGTTACATGCACATCTCTTCTCTTCCTCCCCTCCAGCGAATACCTGGAAGCACAACAGGTTGAGTTGGATTATCTCTCTGGTCGACACAAAGATACAAAAAGGAACTCCAGACTGGTAAGATTAATCATCAGGGTGATTAAAAGAGAGCTGATATTAAAAAGACAAATAAGCTGTGTCTCTTGCCCCTACAACTCCTGGGGGCTTTCCAGTTGTTAAGTCCTGACCTCTTGAGTGAGAAGCTAGTGTTCCAGGCAGTTTCTCAGATTTGCCAAGCAAATTCAGACTTGATTTGGGAATTAAACCCATGAGTCCCAACTTTCAGTATCCTGCTAAGGTTCCTAGGTCACATTCCTTCCTCATTGGGAATGTTTCTATTCTTGACTATTAGGCAAGCAACATGCATGTCTGGCAGGACCTAGAAACTAAAAGGAATAAATGTAAGACTAGAATGGCAAAATATGAATGAATAGATGCCTCCCATCTCTGGTATTGCCACACCCCATCTTCCTTACAGAACCTTTGCTTATTATTAGTAATACCCTAACTATACAGAGCACTTAATAATAGATTTGAAATTGGGTCTTTCATTTGGGGCACAAAGAAATCTTTCAGGGTTGGATAAAAGGCTTAAAAACATGCATCTGCCCCAACTGGTTTGCAGGTCTTCCTTCTTTTTGAAAATCAATTTGTAGGTATCTCAATGTGGGCATCCAAAAGAACCAGGCACTAATATGAGAAAATGCTCCAAAAATTGTTGGCCTTGCTGCCTGCCTGTCTGCTGTCATAAAAGTCTTTTTAAAACAGTGTAACTCTCAATAAGCGCTTGAACAGCTGGTCCTGCATTAGACTTGGAAATGTCTTATTAATATGTATAAACAAATTCATATTCAGCTTGCTGTATTTATCTTTCAGGCTTTCTATTATGATCTGGATAAGGTAAGAACCCCTTTTCTGAGGGGTGGGATGGGGGTGAGATGTCACAGAAGGAATAATTAGCAGAGAGCACAGTTGAAAATTCACTTAATGCCATATTTTTATGAATATTGAAATTGCTTTTTAATCTCTTTCTCTCTCCAAAAGCAAATTCGCTGTGTTGAAAGGTATATCAGAAAACTGGAATTTCATATAAGTAAGGTAAGGGGATTTATAGTCTGTGCATGTAAGGTTTACACTGCTATATAAACAAATCCTGACTAGAAAATACTTTCATGATAGCTCTCTGAGGGGAAATAGCACTGGGTACTTTAATGAAAGCAGTTACAGCTTTCAGACAGAAAGCAGAGAGTTTTCTGAATGGCTCTATTCAGACTGAGAGCTGGGCATGGCTCAGCCTCAGGCTGTAGAACCAGTTTGAACACCCTTTCAGCTTAGTCCGAAGAAAAGCTACTGTTGGGAGGAGTTGCAGGGTTGGGTTTTTTTCCCTTAAAAGCATGGGCGGTGGTGGTTCAATAGACCCTTCCCAGCTCCTGCCTAATTGGAAAGGGATAAAAATAATCTCCTAAACACCTGAAACTGCAGAGTACTGAAAGTTCATCCAAGCCAGATTTATGGGACAGCACCCCACTCCCTTAGTCCAACCCAGAATTAAACAATATATCCTTTCATTCTTCATCTCCTAGTCTGGTGACATGGAGTGAACTGGCTTTTTAGTAGCTCTGCTTTAGTTATTTCCTTCATCTAAATGCATTTTACAGGTAAGATGCGTTCTGTATAGTCTGTAGACTAGATCTCACCAAATGGATCTGCATGTAGGCATAGTATCATAGATTGAGCTGTAAGCTGTAGACAGGGTAGTCCAAGTAAAAAGAAGCCTTGTTTGAGCCAGCACTGAAGCAGCTGTGCCACAGAATGGTTTAGCGGAAGATGACCTTATGAGAGGAAGCCAGCCCTGTCTTCGTATGTTTGTCTACTTTAACATAGTCCTGGTGATAGCATGAGAGTCGTCCCTTCCATTTTAGGCTTGGAGAGAGAGATGGTTCAGTGGTTAGGCCACTATCTTAGTCTTTGGAAGGCTCCAGTGCATGCTGTAAGGGACTTGGACACCCAGTCCCACCTCAGTTTCCCCATCAGTAATATGGAGAAAAAAATACTTCCTTACCTCTTGCATGTTGTAAGGAGAAAAATATATTGAGATACTCAGACCCAGGTCCTCTAGGTGCTTCGCTCGCATTGAAATAAATAGGAAGTAGGCACCTAATGCCTATTTTTGGGTCTGGGCCTCAGGAACTTGGGTAATGGGAGCTCTGTACTTATGCTTGAGATGAGAGAGAATACTATGATGCTTGGTCTGTGACAGCAGTTTCCAAGTCCTGTGCCCAGACTTTGTGGGAGTAGTGAAGTAAGAAATTTGGCTCTCTGCCCAAGTTTAAAATCCATGGCAGATCTATATGAGGTAGGGAAATCTGTGCAGCCAAAACAACAGACTTTGTGAAAACAATGCCCCCAAGTAACAACTTAGATGAGCAGAAGATTGTAGGCAGAACAACTAAATTGAGGCTCCAGGGTAGGATGGTAGCTTTTTTTGGCCATAGTTGGAAATGAACTTTCATTTACGAGTTTGCGAATGTTAGTTTTGGACTCGTGGCCTCCAAACCAGTGCAGACTTTTAACAGTGAACATGGAATAGTGGTATGTACTATTCTCTTAGTGTGTTTTTTTTCATGAATGTGCATTGAATTCCACAGTGTATGAAACTGAATAAAAATGCTTTAGTTTGTGGGGTTAATCTGCTTCTATCAGAAATCTTGGATTGACTTCAGTAAAAGGCTTCTTGCAGGAGGCCGGGGGCATGGTTAAATGCTAGAATGATAAGATTTGCTCTCTTACCAGGAAAAGAAAAAAGCTTTAAGAAATGGAAAGTTCTCTTGCTAAATGAGGCTTCCCAGAATTCACTAAAATTAGAAACATACATTTTATCCCAATTTAGTATGTGTGTGACCTTTTCCTTTTCTTTTTAAAGGTAGAAGAATTGTATGAAGCTTACTGCATCCAGTGTAGACTGCGAGATGGGGCCTCTAATATGAAACATGCTTTTTCCTTGTCTCCCTCCACTAAAGCCTCTAGAGAAAGCCTGGTGGAACTGTACAAGAACCTTCAAGAGTGCACTGAGGTAGGAGAGAATAGCACACGTCTGAAAAACAGCCAAGTACCCAATGCAATGGCTCAATAGGTCACAAAATCCTTAGACGCAGGGGTAGCAGTGGACATAGTCTTTCTGGACTTCAGGAAGGCCTTCAACACTGTCTCTCACCCTGTTCTCACTAAAAAAAACTAGGGGACTGTGGTGTCGGCACCTACACAGTCAAATGGGTCACTAACTGGCTGGAGAGCCGCACCCAGAGAGTGGAGGTGGACAGGTCTTATTCGACCTGGAGGGATGTGGGCAGTGGGGTCCCCCAGGGCTTGGTCCTCGGACCCATGCTGTTCAACATCTTCATCAATGACTTGGACGAGGGGGTAAAAAGCACCCTATTCAAATTTGCTGATGATACAAAGATGTGGGCATGCTAGAAGGGAGGAATAGGCTGCAATTGGACCTAGACAGGTTACAGGGGTGGGCGGATGAGAACAGGATGGGTTTCAACACTGACAAGTGCAAGGTGCTGCACCTGGGGAGGAAGAACCAGCAGCATACCTACAGGCTGGGGAACTCCCTTCTTGTCAGTGCAGAGGCAGAAAAGGATCTTGGAATCATTATTGATGACAAAATGAACATGGGCCGATAGTGTGGGGACGTGGTCAAGAAGGCCAACTACACCTTGGATCTAGTGGCCTGTTACAAACTAGTCAGAGGGGACCAGCAGGCATTGTGGGAGTCCCTGTTCCCCCGAGCACTACCAGGAGTGACTAGAAATAACGGGCACAAGCTGGCAGAGGGTAGATTCAGACTAGACATCAGGAGGCGCTACTTCACTGTCAGGGCGGCTAGGACCTGGAACCAACTTCCAAGCGAAGTGGTGCTGGCTCCTACTCTGGGGGTCTTTAAGAGGAAGTTAGACGAACACCTTGCTGGGGTCGTTTGACCCCAGTACTTTTTCCTGCCATGGCAGGGGGTCGGACTTGATGATCTGCTCAGGTCCCTTCCAACCCTACCAACTATGAAACTATAATATTTGCTGTGCCATGACCTGCTGTTCTGATCTCTTGGCTTGGAAGTGACCTGTTCTTGGAACCTTGCATGTAAAATTAGATAAAGGTGCATATTACAAAATGCCTGGTCAGGAGAAGGGGGCTCTAATGCTCATCCCTTTTCTGGGCAGTGAGAGATTGGCTTATAGCCAAATGCACGCATGAAGAGAAACGGATAAAAAGCAAGGGACTTTCTATAGTACTGGGGCCCCAAAACCTCTACCAGTGGAAGTTAATGATAGGTTGTTTTTTTTTAATGCGAATAGACTTGGCTCTATGGTGACTAAGTGCAAATATATGGTGTGGAAGACTGGGAGCAGATAGTTTAAACACTGTTGCTTCTCTTAACTTGCAGTCCTGAAAATAGTATGAAAAATATCTACTTTCATCTTCCATAAATTTAAAAGCGTTAATTGTGAAGTGTGCACTCTTCTGCAAGCAGATAAAACCTTGTGTTGTAGAGAAGTGTTCTTTATCAAAGCCCTTTCAAGATGGCTGACAAATAGTGCCCAAGAGTGGCAGCTATTTTACACTGCTATTAGTCTCAGTAACTGCTGTCTCTCTCTTTCAGGATATGTGTCTCATAGAAAGGGCATTAGAGGTTCATCTGGGAGAATTTCACTTGAAAATGAAAGGTAACCCCTGTGCTACTCTAACTTCACCGTTTGGGCACGGAGCTCTTTAGTTTTGCTGTGTAAAGGCCCCACCTAACTCCACTGAGGTCAGTTAAAGTTGGCTTAGGTGAGTTTTGGATCACGCTCTGGACTCTTAATGAGCCTCTTGACTCACCAATGAATGAATGTGCCTTCATTGAATTTGTCCTTGTTCTGCATAATTATTTTACACTTGAGCCCAAAGCTGGGCTTCCCTTCTTTCCCCTAGCTCCAAGCTACTCTTTCAGTTTTAAGACTAAGATCTTAGCTTGCCAACAACTCATTGTTACCTTAGTGTTTAATGCATGTGAAAGTTTTTTTTGGTAAACATTTTACAACTCTTTGAAGGCTATAAATGTTAGAAGGGCTTTTCTTTCTCTTTTCAGGGTTGGTGGGTTACGCACGTCTCTGCCCAGGAGACCAATATGAGGTGCAGTACGCAGCAGTCCATTTTCTCTTGTATTCTACAGTCTTGAACTTGTACCTGTTAAGTGCAGGGGAGGTGGGGGAAGTGAATGTGCATGGGTGCAAGGTTAAAATGATTGGGGGAACAGTTTGCTGCTTGGGTGAGAGCAGTGCTGCTGCATCACTGCTGAGCTACCCTAGCCTTGGAGTGGCACTGAAGACGGGAAAACGTGGCTAAGTGCCTTGATTAGAAGTTGGGGTGCAGGCACTGAGGTGATGAGGGAGGAGTGGGGGTAGCACCTGTGTTCTGCTGGGGACCCGTCCTAGAAGAGAGGAGGTAGCCATACTGCCATCTGAAGGGAGATCTCACTTGACAGCAATTCAGCTTGTGCCTGCAGGGCTGAATTTCCTTCATTTTCTTACTCCTGAGTGCCTATTTTCCTGTCACTAAGTAGTTGCAGATCAGCTTCTAATATATCTCGGTGTGATGCTAGATAGTACGTATCCATAACTTTTTGCATTACAAAAAATCCCCAAAACCTATACCTGGGTATCTGACTTAAAAGACACAGGTTCTTCCAGGATGGGTGTGGCACTGGGTACTTGGCATTTGTTTAAGTATCAAATCAATCAAACCTGACCCCATCCTGTTTCACTCCCACCTAGATGCACAGTTATCAAGAGAAATGACACCTGTCCTGCAGCATGGGGGCCAGGGGTAGAAAGAGAGAGAGGGAAGTGAAACCAAATTGATGTCCTTGAAGAGAATATTTTGGGGTGTGTTGACTCCAGCATCCTCTTGTCTTTTGTGGCTTGTAGGTGTTTGTGCGACTGGGGCGCCAGAAATGGAAGTTGAAAGGCAAGATTGAGACGGATGACAGCCAGACATGGGATGAAGAAGAAAAGATTTTTATACCCAACCTCCACGAGAAGTTTGAGATCAAGGTGGGGTGTGTGTGATGGCTGGATTTAACCTGCCTGGGCAGCAGGTCATCTACCATCCCATGCAGCAGTCTGCCTAGCAACCCATTTTAAAAGCCCAACTAAAACAAAACCCCTCACATTTTTGACAGTGCTCTGCCAACAGCAGTTTGGTGATGTTCCGCTTGATGAGTGGACCTCTGCTTCTATTTTGCTTTTGGAGCAGTCTTTGTAATGGCAACTGAATCTACACTTCTGCTCTTTTATATATTTGAAAACGTTTTCAAAATCTGCATTTAACTTGCAGTGTTTAGGGATTCCTGGCTTAGATGGCTACATGTAATTCTTGTGTGTGCAAAGACTTGAGTTGCAAGATGCTTGGAGTTCTACCATTTGTTGAAAATGGATATGTACATACGTCTTTGTACTCCCATATGCACCTAGGCACATGCTAAAGTCCAGGAATATCTTTCCTTTGGTTTTCCAACAGAACTTGTTGTTGTTTTTCTGAGCCCCTAATTCCTTTAATCTCAGACACTTCAAACAAGCTGATAGTGTATTAGAGCTAATGAGTCGCCTGTATTTATTTGGTGTTTTTCAAGCTGGATTCTGCCACTTGCCATTTTACAGGATCCCATTGGATTCTTAATGTACTTACCACCTTCCTGCTATAATAGAGGTGTGTAAACTTCCTGCAAGAAGTTTTGTCACCCAAATAACAAATTGGAGAGAGAGGATGCCACAGCTGCTAATTCCACCTGCTAAATGCTGCATCCTGACCTGACAAATGGAATTAGTTTCTAAAGGTCTCTACCTGGCATCCCCTGAGGGATAGATCCTACAGCCATGACTTTTCCCAACTTAAGGGTTAGGCTGAGAGAGCATGGTTGGGCTGGATACTTCTCCATTTTGACTGAAACAGTGCTAGTGTGGGGCTTTCAAACTCTGGAAGCCATACACATTGGCTATTGCAGCACATTCCCAGACCCCACCCACAGAATGGGCTGGTTTACATAGGAAAGAATTCCTGACCTCTCGCCAGTAGAGCTTTTAGAAATGTGCTTAAAATGTTTTTTCCCTCCATTTGCACAGTGAAAACTAGGAGAGGCTAATTCAGATGCATGTTTTCCTTTTAATAGTTACAAAAACATGAATTGCTTTGTATGCCAATGAAGATGATTCATTTCATAGTTCAGGAGAATTGATATAATTTAGGTCTCCTGACAGCTTATGAAATCATACTGACTGTAGGCTCCCTACATTTCTCTTCTCCTTCATAAACCACCCACAGAAGTATGTATGGAGTAAAACTCAGGAATAGGTTGGTATCAGAAATACGTTTATAGCAAAATGGGGTCTGGAATTCCACATAGCTGTTTGCAATTAAGTTTATAATTAAACAAGGTCCAGCATTTTCAAATAAGAGCAGTCTAAGCTTGGTCTCCTAAATGAAAGTTGGCCTTCTTCTCATTTCCAAGGATGCTGACTGCTCATATCTCCCTTTTGACTTGAGTAGAAGCTTTGTCTGTCATAGCAGCTGTGGAAAACCAGTCTGCTGTTACTTGGGAATCTAAGCTTGGGTCTTGAGATTTGAAAAGTTTGGGCTAAGGCCTCAGAGAGCTGATCCCAGCCTTTTGAGCGTCTCTACCCAGTAAGCACAAATTGAGGTTGTGTTGAATTGGCTTTTTCATTTCAACCATTTTCAAATACATGCTGGCCAGTTTCTCAGATGGTTGATGTAAGATCTAGATGTACCATGGAAGTATACTGGATTTAGCCATATCCCTTGGCTACTGCATCTCCAAACCACACAACTCATTTTTCACATGTCTCAATTATCTGGCAAGATAGAAACTCAAGTGATATCTCTGTAGGTGACGGAGCTGCGAGGACTGACTACTATTCTAGTTGGCATGGTAACGTGCGACAGCATCGACTTCTTTACGACCAGGCCTCAGGCCATCATTGTGGATATTACAGAGCTAGGCACCATCAAGCTACAGCTGGAGGTCATCTGGAAGTGAGTACAACTCCATCTGCAAAATGCTGGGGCAAAGCTTGATGAAATTGTATTCCAGGCCTTTTGAGGGGTGTCACCTAGCAGTGCTCAACACCATAGTTCTCTCTCTTTACAGAGCAGATGCAGCATAGATAGCAGCTGTGCCAGCTTCCCCACAACACCCCCAGCCAGTGTGCCTCAACTTTGACCTGGAAGGACCAGTCCCAGGGCAGAGAGGACAGGCCCCACTTCTGTGGCCCGTCTGGTCCTTTGCGTTGTGACTGCCAACACAGGGACAAAAGCATTGGGCTTTTACTGCTTTTGTCCAGAGTCCATTTCAATCTTAGTGTCACATGGTGCACACATCTATAACACACAAAGACGGAACTTAAAGAAGATGAAATGTAGCTGAAAACAGCAGCTCTTAGGCACAACAATAAGAAGAAGGTTGAGGTTTAGAGTAATCACTACAGTTACCAGAGCCAAGACATCCTTTCCAATGACATTGTCCTAGAAGGCTTGGCAGCTGTCACACTTGACGCTTTAACACTATGATCACAATTGCAGGGTATAGCTTTGCTTGTGCACTGTTGTGAAACATTTTTTAATGGTTCCAGTGTGATCACTTCTATGCCATATCAAAAATACACTGATTGAGACTGAAGTGGTTTCTCTCATTTGATGCATGGTTTTTAAACTCCAGATTTGTAATTTTTTTTGTAGTCAACTATTATTAGTACTAATATTTATTAAAGACAAAATTTTCATTTTAAAAGGTGTCACCTTGAATCTCCTCCCCTCCTCCAGCTATGCAACTTTTTTTTTTTTTAACAACAAACTTCTCACCCCAAAAACATTAGCTTAGATTTTGAGGGACTCCAGCTGAATAGAAGGGCTTTATTTTCCCTTTGAAACATTACGAAGACTGCCGCTGCATTTGCTCTGCTAATATATTGTTAAAACTGACCTACAAGAAGGTGGCAATATGTTGACCATGTTTGAGTGCAGGATGGTTTTTAAGTGTATTTATATCCTGGTGAGTGTCATTTTATATCTGAGTTGTGGCATCTTTTTTGACAGAAAGAAGCTACAGGTTGTTTTGTGACCGTAGTGAAAGAATTAATTAATTAAATATCTGTTCACACTTTTTAAATATACTTAGGAGTTAGGAAAGTGGGTCCTTCCTATTTTAATGTCTGTAGATGCTAGTTAAAGAATTTTCACACTCTGGTGAATCCCATAACTAATTAAAGTCTGAAATGGAAAACAATTTAAAATTGTTTTTCTCCATCTGCTAGTATGGGAAGTAAATATATTATTTTGCAAGTTAAGCAACAGAACTAGCTGTTTAAATTATTTTCCCTTTCAGTTAAATTTTTCTTTGGAAATCAGGACAAAACTAATATTCTAGGAAGTAACAGTTCTCAGTTTTGATTCATTACAAAAACACAGAAACAACTGGAAGTAGGTATATGTGACTTATAATACACTTCATATTTCAGGCGTTGCTGTATATTGCACATGCTTTTATTTTTATACCTGCAAATTGCTCTGAGTCCCTCCGGTGCAGTAAAGTGGTAATGTACATGCAGGAAAGCCCAGTTTCCATTTAGTACTCTCCAATAGCCTAACAACACCAGCCAGATTTGCAATGGGTCTGAAAAGGCAACATGAGTAGTACCCTTCATTCACCCCACTTTTTCCTCCTTCCACTTGCATCTGGTTCATCTCGGCTCTGTCTCCATCCAGCAGAGCTGGAAAAGGAATTTTGGAACTTTTCTTTTTTAAGGACCAACCTGCAGAGATCATGTTGCAAAGTCCTGTGGCTTCAGGACCCCAGTCGAGGAGAAAGGAACAAACAAGATTCCCAGACGTATCTTGCAAGCTGACTTCTTAAAAATAGAACTGTAATTTTAGGATCTACAAAATGTACCTGGAAATGTGACATGGCTTCAATCTTGGCATAGTTACCTTAGCTACCAGGCAGAGAAATACCAGAAAGAACTTTTCACTTGAGACTTCCTACCTAAATGCTGTTCAGCAGCTTTCTGGTTGCTTTTGTGGACAATATGAAGTTCCCTAGTTGCTGTTTCCTAATTTTTCCTTCTGGACAAACAGTTTCTTTGCACAGTGCGCAATTTCCTTTCAAACTTGTTTTAGTTTGAACGGTGTTTGTTGTTCAAACAAAGCGTAGGCCTGACCCACGGTATCTGAAGATCGTTTTCAAACATTAGATGTTACTGTAAATCAGTGAAAAATACATTTCCATAGCAGAGCTGGGCCTGCACCTGTTGTTTATGATAGTCATTTATTCCTCTTGAGATCTGACATTGGGCATCACTGCGTGTGTTTTTTGGTGGGGGCGTTGCAGCTGCTCTGAGCTTTGTGAATCTCTCAGACTTTTTTGGAAAGCCTGAGCCAGTAGTGAGATAGCAGACCATCCTTCCAGAAACTCTGACTTTGCTTCTGTGCAGTGTTCTCTATATTATGTACTCTACAAAACGTCTGTCAACTCCATGCATCTTTCATGTGTGCCAGTTGGCACCTATAAGCACAGGCCTTCATGATGGAATTGACTGAAAAATTAAATTTTCAGTGTGGGGGGCTTTAATACTAAAATAGCTCCTTTTTTCTCCAAACAACTTCCATGATAGTAATACATTCTTTTTTCTTTCTTCCTGTTTTGACAAAGCACAGATGTGTTTGCTTCTCTGTTAACTGTACTCCAGAACTTGTATATATTTTATTATTATTTTTATACATTTTCAAAATGTAATAAAGCCCTAAAGACTCTACCAATAGTGAAAGTGAAAGATCTTAGTTACCTTCTAATTTCTTTAGGCTAAGTACAAACAGTGAAATAGCCTGAGGCTGAATTGATTCAGTCTTTGCAGGTTAGTCTCAGATGCAGAGATTAAACTGAGAAACAACTGGACACACATTTTACCTTTGCAGGAAGTGCAGCCACATGCCTGCAGTGGCTCAAGCCAGAAGCCAGGGGGTGCTGGAGCATGGCTCTCTGACATGTAGTCAGCATGGACTCTGTGTTTGCTGCTTCTTCCTGCTGCCCCCGAGGTCTCTGGGGTTTGCAGACCAGAATCACAGCAGCAGGACTCTGCAGGGTTGCTCATCACTTCCTCTTCCTGCTTCCAGGTGCCTCTGGCAGGCAGCAGTAACTTTCAGTAAGTTTAGCAGGGCAGGACAGGATAGTTCTGTACTCAAAGGAAGTGGGGTTTAACCAATACCATCTATCTATTGGCCAGAAATTTCTTTAAGTTGTAACAGATACCTACCCTAGTTCCAGATCCCTCCCCCCTCCACTTCTCTGCTGGAACAGACAGCCCAGCCCAGCCCAGGGCTGGAAAGCATGCTGGGATGCCAAAGGAACTCTGTTTTAACTTAAACTAGGAAGGGGTCTGGGACAGAAGTTTCATAAACTGGTTTGACCCAAATCAGTTAAGTCTGATACTACATTCAACCAGGTTTATCTTAAACCAGTTTCAGCCAGTTTGAAACTCGTTTATATGCCCTGAACTTCTGTTCTGTTACAGGTTTAAACCAGTTTCTGATCACTTAAACCAGTTTAGGTGTATTGTGTGTCCTTAGCCTAGAGTTCACACACAAACTTAAGGACAGACATTACACGTACACCAGTTTAAGTGATAAGAAAGTAGTTTAAACCTGTAACAGAACAGAAGGTCAGTGCACATAAACCAGTTTGAAAATGGCCGAAACCAGTTTGAGATATGTCTGTCCAACTGCGCAGCTTAGACTAACCTGCAAAGTAATCCAATTCAGGCTCAGGCTTTTTGAATGCATGTCCCTAGCTGAGGCAGAAACTCCCTACGATCATAGAGCTGTGACTGAACTGGTTTTAAAACTACCCTGGCTAAGAGCCTGAAGCCTTGCACTGAGAGAGGAAATGTACAGAGCTGAGTCTGGGAGATTTGTTTCTAGTCCAGCTCTCTATCTCACCAGCAAAGGTAAATGACTCCTTTTAAAAGTGCCTTCATCTTTGAAGCCTGCTGGTGTGTTTCTGCTTCCTTCCCACCCCCTGCCCCTTTCCACCATGAGTATTTTTGGTAACTGTAAAGACAAGCTCATACTGTGTGGAAAGCAAAGGAAAATGAGGAAAAAGTCTTTGTGCTCTGGGATTTTGGGTCATTTTTCAAGTTCTTGCCCTGTATTTAAAACCTCTCCTAGACAAATGGTGTGTTTTGCTGATTTCCCTGGTAGGATGGTTTTGTTTCTTAACTTTGTTGGCACCTTGCTCTTGCCATTGTTCAGTTTTATGTTTTGTAGCATTGGCCTAGGTCTAAGGTGCTCTATAATGCTGTAAAACAGGCAAGCTTTCAGATGGGAATGGCATTAATGGTGACATTTTTATCTGGTGGGCTAAGCTGGGGTAGAAATCCTGATGCCTGTTACAAGAGAATTTCTCCCATGTTTGTGAAATACATTAGTATCCTACCAAGGGGATTCTCCAGAGCTCTTCCACATGGAGCTGCCAGGCTCCTCCTCTTGAGAGCTTTCCTGCTAACTTTGTTTACGCAGAGACATAGTTGCATGGTGATAAGACAAGGGTGTTCCTATTTTCAGAGGTTAAAAAAAAAACAACCAACCCACTCAAAATAACAGCTTCCTTTTTTTCTTTTGAATTATATGTAACTAAACTTCTCCAGCAGAGACACCCAAGTTTCCCTTTGAAGCCAGCTTTTAGTCCAGACTCACTGTGTCAAAGCTGCACTCTCCCTGTATCAAAATGTATATTTTCAGTTCTCTTTATAGAAGTTTTACCAGCTCCTTTGCAGATGTCAGCCACAAATAGCTTTGCTTGAGTCTTCCTGGAAATGCTTAGCTAACCAGCTTGGGAAAGGGACTTGCATTTCAGGGCTTTGAAATGCTTTCCCTTCCTGTAGTCTCAGAGTGCAACCCATGCTGCTGTTGAGTTTTCAGCAAGATCACTGGGAATGTATTTGGCTGGAATTGGAGTGATGTGCATTGGCAAGGATGGAGGAATAAAGACCTGACAAAAAACATGATTTTTACACAGCATGCCTTTTGTTATTCAGAACGTACCAAATTTTTGCTTGTGAAAGTAACTCTCCCCCTTTCCAAAGGCCGATAGCTCTTATAAATGTGTTGCAAATTAGCTGAATGGCTTAGTCATGTAGCAACTGTGCAGCCACCTGAGAGTTTCACACTTCGCACTTTCTGATAGATGTCAGGGTCACTCTTCCATGCCCACTCGTCCTTTGTGGGTACATACAAAATGAGAAATCTTCACCAGCACAGATTGGGATACCCTACTTCCATCCCAGAATCAGCTATAGCATGTAGGTTAGGGCTTACTCCAGGAAAAGTGGGGTCAAATCTTCCAAGGTAGAAGAGGGACTTGAACTCATATCTGTCAGAATCTGAGCAAAGCATTCTTGCTACTGAGCTATCAGAAGAGTGGAAATAATGTTGTTCTTTCTCTCTCTCTTCTGTGTTGAGCTGCACATGCAGTGCTGTAGCAACAAAGTTTGGTGCCTGGGGCAAGCCTGCAGCGGCAGCCTTCCCTTGCCACACACACAGATCCAGGGGGGCACATGCCCCCCATGCTTGCCCAGGAGTGCATACAGTGGCGGGAGCTGCCTTTCCTCTGTCCCCATGCTGCCCCTCCACCCCCTGCAATAAACCTCTCATAGCTCCATCCTGCACCCTGCCCTGGCTGAGCAGCACCTGTTGGTGCCCCTTCACTTCACCATGGGGCAGTCGCCCCACTCCCCCCCCCTCCCCCGCCACTTGCTACAGCACTGTGCATATGGCTTGAGAACACCACCTACTGGATTGAGTCCTGGAGATGACGTAGGCAGAACAATGCCTGGCTGTGAATCCTAATAGGGTTTTAGATGCTGAACTGCTACTCAGCCTTGTCTAGATGGACGAATTGCTTCAAGCATTGCTTGTGTCCCTTTAGGTGGAAAGGAAGCTAATGCTGGAAACGTAGGCCCCTAGAAATTTGAGGCATCTCTAGGGTTAGGTAGCAGCTGAGAGAGGGGATGGTAATGTAAATTTTGGACTTGGTTCCTAAGTGCCACTTCAGGTGCCTAAGTCCTTTTGTGGACCTAGCCCATAGTGTCTAGGATCCCTAGTACTAGGCTCAATGCCAGGTGCTTTACAGTCACAGAAGAAAAGAACAGTAAGTTCTCCAAGAAATATCCAAAAGACAATAGAAGGATACAGACAGTTCAGGTGTGATTATCTCTGGTCTGGGACAGTCTTCGCCACTCTCACACATCCAGCCCATTCATTAGTCCAGGGGTGGGCAGCCTGCAGCATGTGTGTCACAAGTGGCATGGCCTGCCTGTATGCGTGGCCTGTGACAGATCTGGGAGAGGACAGGCAGCACAGGGACAGACTGGGGAAGAAGCAGAAGGCAGAGTAGAAGATCAGGCAAAGGAAGGGGCTTGGAGTGATACTTGAGGAGGGTGCAGGCCTAATTTGTCACATGCCTGCCAAAAAGATTGCCCCTTACTGCAATAGCCTGCTTCACAGTATCCATGCCTCTTTGCAGTGTAGCCTATTTTTTTTCCCTTTTGTTGTAGGATTATAATAATTATTGGGGAGGGAGAATGCCTCTAGCTTGCTGCTTTTACATCTTTCCTTGCTTCATTATTATTGCTTTGCTGTATTTAAGAGATTCCCCTTCTACTTCCTCCCCAAAGAAATGCCATGGATGGAAGTGATTTGCCTCTCAGTAAACTCATGATGTGCTCTGGATAAAGGGCCCTTGCTGTCAAAGACCTGATGTAGCTAATTTGCTGTAAAGTGAGAAAGCGCAGATGGCTGTGGCTGTTGATCTGATTCTGTGGAACTTGCCTGTTTGACAAACCCCAGCTGTGTGACATTGGTTCATTTAACCAATTAACCTGCATTAGGCCAGCACTCTGAGAGCATTACCTCCATGGTGGGATGACAGGGGACACTGCTGAGAATTGTCCTCCTCCAGAATGCTTGTTTATATTCAGCCTTCAGCTTCTCAAATAAAGGGAAGTGGAGAGTGGCTGTTGTATGAACGGAAAAGTTTGTCGTCTTGTACTTGGTTTGTCCCCCATTAGTGTTTGGATTTCCCAAGATCCCTCCTCCACCAGTTGAGTGTCCTCAATTCATTAGCTTTTTGTTTGGCCTTTTTATTTAAAGTCTTGGTTGCATGAGAAGTGCTTTTGCTAACCATTGTGTTTGAACCATTGGCACCTTAAGATGTCAGTGGTTATCAATGAGCTGCATGCATCCCTTCGTGCACAAAGGTGTGCACCAGAGGGGGATAAACGTAATAAAAAAATCACCCGAGCTGTATCCAGGAGCCTGAATTTTCCAGTCTTCTGTCAAGTTGGGATGTTCTTCAGCTGAAGATTCACTGAGCTCTGCCTTAGGCTGCAACACAAAGAAAAGTGTTTTCAGGCTGGAGTTGTTGGGAATGGGAAAAGAAATAAGTTTTCTTTGTGACGCAGCCTGGAGAACATTGGGAAAGCCTTTAGAACAAGGGTTGCTGAGCTTTCTCACAGCACGGACAGATGAACCTTGGCACTTGCTATGAGTAAATCCTTGGGGTGACCTGTATGAGTTGCTTCTGATGGATTAGAAATGTATTTAATCCATTTTATTGTCTTTCTGGGTGATGGCTATTTTAACCTCTGTGAAAAAAGTCATGGAGTCTCCTTTTAGTCTACATTTCAAATTCCCCTCCCACTTCTGGGACACCAAGGGCCAACTAACGTTCTGCTGGCTGCCAGGAAGCAATCTAGGGCAACTCCCCATAGCTGGGAGCCACAGGAAATGTGTAAGACCCTATAGAGGACCTTTTTTGAGAGACTGCTCTGATTCCGGACGAGAAGGCAGATCAAGGTGCCCTGTTTATTCTGGGAGGATAAGGTTTTCTCTGTCAAAGAGTAATGTCCCACTGCCCTATCATGTGTCAAATGTCAAGAGGGTTTGTGTCATATGCTAAGAGCTGCGCATTTTTTTTAACAAACTCCAGGAACCAAGGTCATATTTTGTGCCTCAAATCCCAAAAGTTGTTCCCGTTGCTAGACTTCCACATGCCTTCTGGCTTCTGATAACACTTAGACCTTTGTATTTCATGCCTGCAGCCCGTTTGACACAGAGAACCTGTTTTTGTCATTTGGAACCACTGCCAAATTTTCTCTGAGCAGCAGGAAGAGCTCCTTGTACAACTGGACCCCACCAAACACTCCCAGCTTCAGAGAGAAATATTACTTGGTAAGAATGATGGGGAAAATACACTGCCTATGCACAGAGCAGGGGAGGCATGCGGGCTTTGCTAGGCTGTTGCAGAATGGACTTGAAAATGTGAGAGAGGCCAGTCCCAGCACACTGGTGGGCTTTTATTTTAGCTCTTTTTTTTCATTCTGACTTTAGAAGCTTGAAATGTACCACTTCTTCCCCTGCCAAATATCTCCATTGGCAGTGAGAGTGGCTCCTTGCAGCCACGGGCATCCAGGCATAGATTAGAGCATTCTGCATTGCAGACCAAACTGGGAATCGGCCAACCTTAGGAGCAGCAGAGCATAACAAAGGCTTAAAGTTAGAGCGTGAATCAACCTTTCCCTCCTCTGGCCCCCGCAGGTTTTCCTTTAAGGTTGCTGTTTGGTTCCATATGTTCTTTCTTGCTAACAAAGCAGGAAATACGTGGTGGCAGAGGTACGGGAACATAAGCTCCCCTGCCCTCAAAACAGGTGCCAATACCAGCCTGGAAGCAAGATTTGTGTGCTGTGACCAGGCCAGCAGAGGGAGTACAAACACTGCTGTTAACAGGTCCTCTGCAAATAGAGGCATCATGAGGTTATTTGTGTCCCCTGCTTTATTAAACTAATCCATGATACAAACATGTTTCCTGGCTACTACAGGAGGTTAGAATCTATTAGCTGGGCTCCCTTTTGGGAAAGGACTGTCCAACAGGCAGTGGCTTCTTAGACTCGTTGGTTAACATTTAGGGTAAAACTCTTTGAATGTAGAGCGGCTGCTGCCTCTCTTCTTCTGCACTAAGAGCTCTAGGGCTACTGGGTGGGTACAAATGTGGATTCCTGTCATGGCTTGTTCCAGCAGTTCCTTCTGGTCTGATCTATGCAGGCTGCACAAGGTGGGGTCAGTGTTTCTGGGTTTGGGGTAGTGTAGTTTTACCTGTCTCGGAGGAGGGGCAATGTGGAGCGTAGACGGGGCTGGGAGTTTGCCTGGGCTTTCCCCCTCTGGATGGATCTCATGTCCAACAAGTACCTGTACATTCACTTGAATCTGTTTGCTGCAGTCCGTGTTGCAGCAACGACAAAATCAAGGTGATGGAAACGACGAGGGCCAAACCCGCAGCATACTGAGCTATTTGACTGACTGTGACTTTGATACACATCAGAGGAGTAAATCCCACAGTCTCACACTGACAAATGAGGCTGACTCCTTCAATTCTGAGGATACCAAAGGGACAGAAACCGGGACCTCAACTCCAGCTTCTGACCATAAGACCCTATCCATGGCTGTTGTACAAGACACTTGTGCAGAGGGAGGGCAACACCAACTTCCAAACCACACAACACTTGATATCTTGAAAAAGACACCCTGTCTGACTGGTGTTGCAGATCTCCCAGCCAGCCCTCTGGACTATGGTGAAGAGGGCCAAGACTCCATCAGCCAAGGCTGGAGTCACCAGCTGGGGAAACCAGAAAACCTCCTGGCTGTTCAGAGAAGCCTGAATGCTGAAAATGACACAAAACCAGATGGAAGCAAATTGATTGAGAAGCCCATTCAAGAAGTGCTAAACCTGCTAAAGCTGCAGAATCCAGGCCAAATCCAGCTGAAGCAACTGGAGAACCAAGTTTTATGTATCAAGGACAAATTAAAGGTATGGCTTTATTTTTGTTCGTTGAGCTATAAGCTTTTCTACTGTCCAGGCTTTATTTTTTCTCCTAATGTTACAAACAGCTCGTGAGAACATTGTGGGGGAATTGATGCATTTTCAGTGGCACATTCCCAAAATGTCAGTTTGACCCCTGGGACTCTGGCATTGCTCAGCAAAAGCAACAACACATCATAGTGCAATGCATCTCTCATACACATTGCGTCTTACAGTGTTTTTTAGGAGTAAAAAGTAGAGGAAAAGAGACATTAGAAAGCGGTGTATAGTCCAAGCCCTGGGCCCTCTTAGCCAAGTTGGGTGTAAATTATATGGTGAAGTCCTTGCATGGTGGCTCACCAGTGTGGTTGGCAAGAGATGCTCTAGTGCCTTCATTTAAATGATGATTTTAATGACCATAGCCTGAAAATGAATAACACATTCCATACAATAGTGACTGTGGGTTTCTATAGGTGAGGAGGCAGTTTGGGGTTAGGTTCAGTAGGTATTGCTGTTAAAATGGTCAGCAGTGAAATAGTTGATGATGATGTGGATATTATCATTGGTAGGTTTTGGAGTTAAGGCCCCTTAAAATGAATAGACACTACAGTGATGGGTCATGGTATGAAACTCTAGGGTAGATTGATACAAACCTGAAATGAGGAAAAGAACCAGAAAGATTGTGACAGCAGTCAAGAGTCACGGAGAAGACTTTTAGACCAAAACTAACAAGGTGGTCTCAGGAAATTTAAGGAGAATTAAAGACAAATTAAAGGATCCTGAAATGGATCAGTGGAGTCCTTTCAGGACAGAGTGATGTGACTGTAGGGCTTTGTACTTGGGCAAAGGTTGACCCATTTGGACATACCAGGCCTCTTGGGAACAAACTGATTTGTTGTTGAATAGTTAGTGATATTTTTAAATGAGGGTGGGTGAATTGCTGGGCAAGAACTGCTGGGTCCTTGCAAAGAACAATACGTTTATGCCCATTCTGTCAACAGCTGAAGACCTCTCATAAGAAACACTCATCTATGGAGAGCTTGACGGTGGAGACTGTGCTGGAAAGTTTTGACTTTTTAAATGCTGACTGCAGTGCCGATGAGCTCTCACTGTTTGGAAGCATAAGAACTGCAAGTATCAGGTGATCAACCTTCTGTATTTCATACTGTGGGGGCTGGAGGGTTTGAAATAAGGAATGATTAGGAGTTAAGTACAGCTAACTCAATTAGGTATAGGGCTGCCAAGGACATAAACAGGCAGGAGGGACAGGAGTTGTTTATCCCGAGTCATAAATCTCAAAGCATCCTAATGAATAGATTGAAAGCTTAGCTTGAGCACAGTGCAAATCTGCCTCCCTAGGAGGCTGAAAAACACGATTCCCAAGGCATGGTGGAAACCCCATCATTTGGGATATTTAAAATTAGACTGCAGGAAGCAAACTGTTGTTCACTGGCATGGCACTGAGCTAGAAGTCATTTGTGTGACTCCTCCACCTATTTCTCCTCTTGGGCTTCATTTTGATGCTTTTGAGCCTTCATTTTAGCACTGAAACTTGTCCATCAGAATTGTAGGTCTGAACCAAAGAGGAGAATCCTTCAATTTTTCCCCTATGTCCTCCCAATATGCTTGAGTGGGCATGGAGGAGAACAGGGTGGCTTTTGCTTGCTTTTATGTTGCACTCAGTCCAAAGGAGCCAGCAGGTCAATACACGGTACGAAGCGAATCCCTCATCTGGCAGATGTTCCTACCAGAGAGCCTGTCAGAGGAATACTTGAGCTAGCATTGTCTTCCTGGCATGAACATGGGTGGTTTAAATCCTCGTCCTCATTGCTGTAGGAGATTGTTCATACAATCAAGAGAGTGTGGATTGTTAACAAGCAGTAATGCTCTTACACAGAGCCTCACCTGACTTCTTGAAAGGTGTTGACTAGTTTGGACAATTGTAACTAGTTTGTGGATTAGAGTAAAGGCTGGTAAACCATTACGTTCATTGTTGAAGATAGGGGAGCTGGAGGCTTAAGATGCTTTTCAGGGCATGATGGCCAGTTAATATGTTAACAACTTGTTTCCCTTTCTCAATGTCATTACCAGCACTTACAATGACAACACACTGCAGTCTCTTGGCTATGACATGCAAACAGAATTGAAGGAGTTAACTACAGGGAATGACAACTTAGACATGCTTTTGATAGTTCATCTGCAGTTGTGCAAAGCTCTTCTGCAGGTAAGGAATGGCACATGCTTGAATCCATTTCCAGAAGATGGAATATTTTTATTTGTATTCCGGAGTGTAGGAGCCCTAATCATGACCAAAGCTCCTTCTGCCAGCACTATACAAACACAGCAAGAAGATGATTCCTCCCATGAAGAGCTTTCAGTTTAAGAGTTGGACAAGAGGTGATGGGTTATACAGACAGGGAAGTATAAGAACAAAGACAATACTGGACAGCCTAATAGGTAATGCTGTTAGCATACCAACAGCAAAGCCCAGATCCTAGAGTGCTATACAGCCATTTTGTATTGTGCTATGAAGCTAGCATAGCCAGCCACACTAGAATCATCCTTCATTGTCTTCTCTGCTGACATGGCAAGAGAAATGCTTTCTATGCCTTGCATGCTAATCCCTTTGCCAGTGAATGGGACATAGTTGGAATGACTGAGGTGAGACTGGAAACACAGATCTCTCAAGCTGGATTTTAAGAACACAGTGTGCATACACACAGCCATACCTGCTTGTAGGGCAATCAGGG
>NW_005841895.1:1113445-1135820 GCF_000455745.1 Alligator sinensis | reverse complement strand
AGCCATACCTGCTGGTAGGGAAATCAGGTAGATGGGCATTCCACAAAACTGGCTCCTTAAGTTGGTGTCACCAGGGTAACCTAGCCAGTGTCCAGGATAAGTATCAGCATCTTCTGTAGAACAGTTTTTGGGACTTCATCTTTGTAGGGTTTGGCAGTAAATGCTTCTGCCCCCCCCCCGAATGGCCCTGCCTACAACACAAAAGCATCCTTCATTACAGTGTCTCCATCTCTGGTGCAGAATGAGCCAGCCATTTGCAAAAGCACAGCACTGTGGCAGTTTCAGATGGGAAGAGAAAATTTCCCATGCAGAAAAAACGTAGGGCAGCAGTTGTGACTAACCCACAGCTGCTGTGAGTGGGCTTGCTTTTAACAGACCCTTCCAAGATGTTGCATGAAAAATGGCTTTTTGAGACAAGCAGCTGTTTTCTCCCTGGCTCTGCAGGGGGAAAACCAAGGGCGTGTGCACTTCTTGAGCTTATGAAATGACTAAGGCTAAGGAGTCTCAGCCACTGAGGAGTATGTTGTCTTTCAGAAATTGGTTTCACCAAACATAGCTCCGGTTGTCCAGCAGAGCGTTTTGGAAGAAGTGTCCTGGCAGAGGCAAGTGTTGGAGAGTGTCTTGGAGCTGTCTGTTCTGGAGGCTGACAGGTTCCCCTCTGCTGAACAGAGTGAGTAGCACAGGGCATGGTGTCAAAGTGCACGCAGACCAGTGAGGGCCCAGGTATGGTTGCTTACATCTTCATGACAAAACCAGATTTGACACTGGGCACTTTAAAAACATATTACCTACAGAGGGAAGCAATAGGCTCTAAAACCAGTGGCTCATGGCTCCTTCTTGATAAGGAAGAAAAAGGTTTGTAGAATTTCTTCCCTGTTTTGTAGAATAATAGCTTGTGTGTCAGACAGAACAGACCCCTGTAGTACCCATTTGGTGTAGTCCATGGGCACCCACTTTTTTTTATGTGATCCGAGATGTGTACTGTTGGTGGTGTAATTCATGGTTGAGGAAGAGTAAAGTTACCTTAGAATAAATCCCTCCCTACCCTGTGGTACAAATGCAATTGCTACCTATTACTCTTTATGGACATTTCGTCTGCACAGATAAACTCTGGTTTGCATCAGGGGTGCTAGCAGTGATCTACCATCAAATTTCTTCCTTTTCCCCATAACTTTTGATCCTAGAGAAGTGTGAGAGAGTAGAGTCAGGTAGGCTTTGACTTTTAAGTAACAATTCCCATCTCGGGTGCATGCAGTGATAGAAATACAAACCAGCCTGAGGTGCGTTCTGTTCCTGAGACCAGCAGCCCAGACTGAGGCATTAGAGGACTATGGGGACAAGGGGCTGGAGCCTGTACACTGTAGAGAGGATGGTGTGAGAGGGTCTTATGACAGATCATGCTTGAGTAAGAGCAGGAAACCCCCTGGAAAATTTGCAACTCCTCTCCCGTAGCTTGTGTATGTGATGTAATGGGGCTTTCCTACCGAGATGCAGGCTGGTTAGAATTCTGCATTTCTGAAAGTCCTGGGGGTGGGATTTACAAAACAGTATGGGCTTAACTGAACCCCCACTGAAACTGGTAGTAGTAGGTACCGAAAGAGGGAGACATGAGAGTGCTTAACGAGATGCTCTCACCTTGCAAAACACTGTAAATACTACAGCTTTGAGGGGGTGATTTGCTCTTAAAAGCTGTGTGTGTGGTGCCTAGTAAGACAGTGTAGGGCCTGGTTCAAAACCTGTTGCAGTTGCTGGATAGACTTTTATGGACTTTTGGGGGCTCTGGAGCAGGCCCTTGGTAAGCCTTAAAATACTGGCAGTAAAACTCAGCTTTTAAATAGAGCTGTCTATAGAAAGTAAATACAAATTATGCTCACACATTTGTAGACATCCCATCTGGTGTCTCACTTCTCATTTAAATTCTGCTCCTTCTCACCCACTGTTTTATTTTGCAGTTATTCAGAAGGCTAAAAAGCAGAAGCACTACCTGAAAATCTGGAGTGAGTTCACAGAGCCAGGCAGCAGTTTGTGCTGTTCAGCAGAAAAACTCCGGAACCCACTGAAATGCATACTAATGTTCAAGCTAAAGGAGAAGTATCCAGGTCAACTAGAAACAGGTACCCATCTATTTCTAGTATACAAGGTACCTGATTTCATTGTTACTCTCGATTGAAAAGTTGTTCCCCTGTAGTATTTTAAAAAATAACTTGGAGTTTGTTCTAGTTACAGGAGCTTTTCATTCTACAGAACACTTGACGATTGCCTTAAGAAACTGTTTAGATGTCGTGCTCTGTATCCTTAAGTTACTATTCTGAAATAACCATAGAGGCCTGCATGCTATGAAAGTTTAGGAGGCATTCCTCATTTCCCATAAAGGACACTTAGCTAGATGTCCTATAAAATTTTAAGTACAATTTCCAAAAGAGCCGAAAGGAGTTCTGCACCATTTCCTATTGAAGTCAGTGAGAGCTAGGAACTTGACTCACTTACAGTTTTGAAGATCCCATTCTTTTATTGTACATACAAGAGTTGCAGTAAGAATTTCCAAGCCACTAATGACTAAGGGATTTTATATTTTGACCTTGTATTTCACACATGGTGTAGGAATTCACTTGGAGTTACTAGTGTTTTTGATAGCAGGATCAGTACCCTGTTCTGTGAATCCTTGAACAGACTTTAAGTATACATAGTCCCCACTCCAAACAGGTTTTATTATTTAAATTATTATTATTTGTGCATTCACTCTGCAGCATTTTGGTGATATTTGTAAAGCTCAGCACAGACCTGGCTACAAAATAGATGCAAAAAATGACTAAAAGACTCACAAGGTCTAGATTTAAATATTTATGTAATCTGACATCAGTAATTACCTTTAGGATGATCCTTTTCAGTTAGATTTTAATTCCAACAAGGAACACACAATATGCCATTGCCTGCAATTCCCAATAGGATGAGCCTTCCTCAAAAGGAACCGAGCTGTGCAACCAGGCGTTTTCCAAAGTGCATCTGAAGATGTGCATATCACAGATCTTTGATCATTTTACAGGATAAAATCTTCATTCCCTGCTTTACATATGGGAGATGAAGTGAGAGAGAGAGAGGGCTGGTTTAGCAACTCTTCCAGAGCTAGGTATAGGAGGAATTAGAATTAAAGCTCTGGATCAGGCCTGTTGTGTGCATCAGCCAGGATTTTCAAAGGAGTAGGCCATCAGTCTTAACTGAAATGTAGTGGATTTGGGCAGCTACCTCCCAGGATTCCTCTGAAAATCAGCTTCCAATGTAAGCTCTATATAAAATGCGCTGTGTAAAAGCACACAGCCCCTAACTGGCCCTTCTGTGTGTATTCTTTGTGCATGTCCATCAAGTGCTGCGAAGGCTGCTGGAGCAGATAGTCACCTGTGATGGGTTGCTTGCATCCATGAGCCTCCCAACAGAATTGGTCACTTTATTCCAGTTTCACAACTACCTGGAGAAACGCCATGTGACCAGCCTGGAGAAGCACTTGGCAAGACTTGCTAAAGAAGGTAAGGGCAGACTATTAGGCACTGCACTTGAAAAGACCAACCCCAGTCCAAGCAAGGTAGCTGCTGCAATAGGCTGCGCAGTTGCTCCTTTCTCCAAAGGCTACCTTTTTGGCTGAGTACAGACAGTCATAAAGCTTAAGGCTGAATTGATTTAATCTTCACAGGTTCATCTAAGCTATGTAGATTGAAACCGATAAGCAAGTGAACAGACATTCACTTTTGATTTCACAAATGCAGCCACGAGCTAGAAGGTGGGGGTGGGGCATTAGAGCACACCTCTGTCCTCAGCTGGAACAAGGCTAGCTGCCCACCCTGCAAGGGGGAGTTTACAGGGGAGCTGCAAAGCATCCTGGGATCCTGCGGGATTGTGAGTTAACTTAAATCTCAAGGGGATCTGGGACAGAAGTTTAGTAAACTAATTTAACCTAAATCAGTTAAGTCTGATACTACATCCATCCAGGTTGATCTTAAACTAGTTTCAACCATTTTGGAAGTGATTTATGTGCACGGAATTTCTGGTGTGTTACAGATTTGAACCAGTTTCTGGTCACTTTTATACCAGTTTATGTGTAATTTCTGTCCCTAGCCTTAGAACACCAGACACAACCAAACCATAGGACAACTTCAACTCCCTTTTTTAACCTTCACTGTGCCAATGCAGTTTTAATTAGAATTGGAAGGCAAAGCCAGGTTCCCAAATCCAACTGACTAGGAGAAGAGTAAATACTGAGCTCAGGTGCCTGATGTAGGTCTTAAATGTAGAGATTTGCACTATACAGAATCTGCAGCCTCAGAAAAGGCTAAACTGGCAGCAATATAATCTGCTCCTTCAGGGCTGAGTAAATGGTTTGCAGCTTATACCCTTATAGTGGCAGTGATGAGAGGCAGATCCATCGCATTAAAATTCCAGGAGTAACCAATACGGATTTGCTAAGCAGCAGCCAGCATCCCACTGAAGCCGACTAGCAATTTAGTGCACTTTACACAGAAAATAGCAGGAAAAATGATTTATAAAGTGATCCCATATCAGGCATGGTTTTAGTCCCGCTCTGATCTTGATAGTCTGTCTTGGGGGCTGATCACACCTGCTGTGTGCTGATGAGAAGGAACCAGATTCATCTGGTATTTTATGCATAAGAATTCAAATGGACCATCCAATGCAGGACTCTTCGTTTTTAAAGCAAGGTGTATTATTTTGTCTCTGCAGTGCAGTTGGACACCATCTGACCCGTGCTTTTAGTGTTCTCATTATTCTTTCCAAAGGTGACACTTGTTTTATCTTATTGTTGCACCAATGGGCTGTAGTTGAGGATCAGTAGTCCAGTATATTAGGTGTAAAAACAGTCCTGGTCCCTGAGAGATCTTTCCAAATGGGGCAAGAGAAGAGAGAATGTGCAAAATGGTAAAATGTGTGAGTTTCTCCAGACTGGCAGTAGGTTCAGTTTGTCTCATGTTAAATCAGAGAACACTTTGCAGGTACTTAAGGAAGAGGCAGCTTGGCTAAGTTCATACCTGCATGCACCTGAGCGAGGAGGATATTGGAAAGGCCCTTTCAAAGCCAGCTCTAGACACTGCACATTTGTTACTGAGCTTGAACTCTTTTGCCTGCAGTGATGCTAATTGAGGAGCTCCAGTGTCCTGGGCGACTGAAGAAAATCAAGAAATTGAAAGGGAAGCAGCTGAGTCGGCTCCAGCCACTTCCCCAGACCTTACGGCTACTCGGGATGCTGCAGTTAGATGACAATCACCGGGTCAGCAAGGCAGCCACATCCTGTCTTTCCCGGGCAGCAATGAACAAGAACTTCAGGGAAAAGGTACTAATTACATAGAGCCACTTCTTAGTTTCTCACCAGTCAGAAGCAACAGTTCAATCAGCTGATCTCCCTGAGAGCAGCGATTTTGGGTGGAAAAGGAAGTTCACCTTTCTTGAATGCTCCTATCATTAGCTAGCCCAGGAAGTTCAGGCTGAGTTTCAGATTTCCACAGTTCTCCATTCTACCCTGCTTTGTGAATCAGCAGACAGACATCTTTACCCCCACAAATACCGCATTTCAGCAGTAGCAGAAGTGGCTGTGTCACTCAGTCTATTTCTGAAAGGAAGCAGTGCTGGATCACTGCCCATTTGGCATTCAGAACCTGAAGAGGCCTCTTTCCTAGTGTAACCAAGTGCTCAATCTTATTTTCTAGGCTCTGCTTTTTTACACGGATATTTTAGCCGAGTGTGATGTGAAACTACAGCAAGCTGCATGTCTGGCTCTCAAAAACCTCAGAGTAAGTAAGTGTGTGTGTGTGTGTGTGTGTTAACTGGCTTTTTATTGAATGAGGCTGTGTCCAGCAGCCTCAACCAAGTTTATCTTCCCCAGTGTTTTAGCCCAGAGGGATTATTTTTTAAATTCATCAAAACAAAACACAAAATCCCCCATTGCCTCAATTCCAAACTATTGCTCTTCTCAGAAATAACCCTATTTCTGAGAAGAGCAATGGTCATTCCACCCCATTAGAGCCATCTGCGATGATACTTGGAGTACAATGGTAGACAAAATAAGTTGTCTTAATTTTGCTTCATTTGTTAGCAGGAGAATGTGGGCATGGGAAAAAATGATTGGTGGGTGAGTAAGATTTTTTGTGGCCTGTAGGAAGACACTAACAATGGAATCAAAGACTATCTTTAAGAGAGAAGCATAACACAGCTGCTACTTTTAGGATGAATGCTCATCAATCATCCCAAC
This sequence comes from Alligator sinensis, assembly GCF_000455745.1. NCBI lineage: Eukaryota > Metazoa > Chordata > Crocodylia > Alligatoridae > Alligator > Alligator sinensis. The sequence goes on along the minus strand of NW_005841895.1, from coordinate 1,129,570 downwards.
CTGTTGGAGACTCTTTTGTTTAACAACAGTTGGATGGTCTTTTTATACATTATTAGTAAAACCTTTCCTGAGTTGAGTGGAGTCAAGCTGTTCCAGGCGCCACAACTCGCATAACCAGTTACATTCACACTCTCAGCATTACTCTTAAGGACATAGTCACAAGGCAGCCCCAGCGAGCTCTGAACTCCTCCTCTTGAGAAACAGCTGTTCCAGTGACACCTTGGCCTCTCTATATCCACAAAAAGATAATTTCAGTGATTCAATATTGGAGTAACATAGCAGTGAACCATGGCCTGTCACTTCAACCCTTTAATTGCCCAGACTAGGCAATGTCGAAGAATCCTGGCAATAGCAAACCTGTGGTGGGAGGGAAAGGGAGCATGTTCGTATTAGGATTCAGATGGCAGTTGAACAGCTGGCACATGTCTGCATATTTGTTAGTCAATGGCCTGGTGTCTTAGTGGGAAGACTGTCTGTGAGAAATCGAGGCTGCTTATTAAACAGCTAACACAGCCTTTTTTCTGCTCTCAAACAGGGCATCGAAAGCATCGAGCAGATTGCCAGTCTGTGTCAAGCTGAAACGGAGGAAGTGCGGAATGCTGCCAGGGAGACAACACTGTCATTTGGTAAATGCTTCCTGCTGCTTTAAATGTAGATGCCAAGGAGAGCGACAGACCAAAGCAGGGCTAAAGTTTCACCAATGTGTTGTGCTGTGCTCTACAAGAATGGTCAGGGCTAGGCAAGCAGGCTGAGAGGTTTCATGACTTCCTGAATCAGACCATTACAATATGCTTCATTCAGAGGAAGGCTCAAAGACTTGTAGATAAGCAGGCCAGAAGCCAGCTGTAGGGGAAGGTGCTGCAAGAAGCACCAGTGACTGTAAGACAGGGGGCAACAGGAACACAAATGAGGTATGAAGCAAACAGCATCCCAGCATTGTTGCTCTCACTCACGATAGTGAGAGTGATGCCAGCTTCAACCTTCATCTTTTGGGACCTGTGTAACCCATGTTCTTACCTGGCTGATTATGATATAGAATTGGGGTGACATGGGGAAATAGCTGCCAATAAAAGCAAAGGTGTCCTCATTAATCTGCATTTCCCAAAGAGGGGCATAAAGCACCAGTCCCAACCTATCAAATCACTGAAGTTAGGCTGGGAAGGACTGGAGCGGGTCTGTGCAGTCTGTCAGTGAGGGGAGGCAGAGCTAAAGTGCACTTGGAGCATGTAGCAACAAGAGAATTCCTAAGTGTTTGGGATGAAAGCAGGTACATTTTAAATTTCCTTTCACGTGTGCTGCACTTCTCACCACACCACACTATGGCTGCAGCTAGACAACCGCTCCAGCTAAGAACTATTTTATTAAGACCTTCAGCTCCAAAGATTCCTCCTCCCCAAACATGATTTGGGGTCTGCAAATACAAAACTCTCAAAGTGCTACCTTTGTAATTAGAGCCTGTTTCAGAGGGCTTGCCCAGCCATTTTAAAGGTATGTGTTGGGTGTCTACCTTGGTATTAGGTGTTGGATGAAATCCAGGCTGTGAACCATCACCCTGTAAACAGTCCTAACAGGAAGCAAGCCTGGTGCAGATTTATCCTCCCCCTGATCGGTGTTTACCTTCACTTGTAGGTGAAAAAGGCCGACAAGCCTTTGAGAAAATGGACAAGATTTGCTGCGAGTTGAGGGATGCGGTATGCCAAGAAGCTGAAATTGAAATCACGGTATTTTAACGCTAGTGAACTAGGAATAAATGCCGACTTGGAGGTACAAGCCAGATGTAGCTACCTGAAGACTTGCTTTTCCTGGTATATTTTCTTTTTACCTGTGACTGGTTTACTTATGAAGTGATAAGTATGTGGCAGAGCTCTCCCATTTGGGTGGCTAGGACCAAAAGCCAAAGTAAAAAGCAGACTTTTGTGCTTTGTTCCTGCACCCATGTCAACAGATAGAGCCAGGCTTTTAAAACTTACCCAGAAAAGTACATGGGGGATGGTTAGGTGTTGAATGCAGGTCTCAGTCTGCAAGTCACCTGTATAAACAAAAATTGAAGGAACTTCCCTACACAAAGCCAGAGGAATCAGCCCAGGGGAGAGTTAGTGACAGGCTTGCATGGGTGGGTCAGTTGTGGCATGAGTCAGTGTTCTTAATGCACACAATTGCCCATACTAAAAATAAATGCCCTCCCTGCTGGAGTATGACAGCCTAGAGACTGGTGAGGGGGAGGGTAAGGTAAATGGAGCATAAGGAGCAGCACACATGCTGCTTGCTGCCAGAGCAGTACTTATGAGTGGAGCTGAAGCTCAGTTTACAAGGTGTGCGACTTTAGTTGATGGCCAGGGGCTCCCAGTTGATGTCAGAGCCCAGCTCACACTCAGGAAGGGAGAACTCTTTTGCAGGAGCACAGGCTGCTTTGACAACATTACAGAGCAAGTGTTAGATGCTTATTTCACAGCAAGTACAGCGCCATTCAGCTCAGTACAGCTATACAGGCTTCTGCTAAATCGACTTCTAAATCTAGTTTTTCTTTTGGTCCTTGGAATCTTTCCTGCCTTAGGGGATGACTGCTATAGACAACATTGGGATACAGTCACAGATAATGAAATGGTATTAGAAACTAGCTATAGCACTCAGTACTAGCAGAGGGAGCGTGCATTGACATCAGCTGCCATGCACAGTAGGAGGAGAATCCAGCAACATTTCAGGGCTGTTATGCAATTTCTCGTAACAATGTGAGAGTCCCAAAGCAAAGAGTTCATTGCTTTCAAAGCCATCATGAAAGAAAAATATGGTTGCACTCAAATTAGGCCTCACCTGTTCTAAGCAGGAACCATTTGAAATATAAAAGTAAATTTGAGAACAGCACAAGCATTAAACAGATGAAAGTACTAGGGTTTTATGGCCTCAGTTTGTCAAAAATTTACAAATGCGTATATCCTTGTTTCAAATCGCATCTCTGAATGGTGCAGAACAGTGTTGTTGTGTAAGGATGTCTCCTTGCACCAGCAGCTAGAGTTTAAATTTGTACATTTTATTCATTTAATCTTAGGCCAGGAATTAAATAGGTACCCAATGACCTTAATTCACATTTAGGCCACTTAGGGAGAATGACTTCTGGTCTAATACTTGAAGTGTTTTGGCTTTTATGTATATATTATACAGTACTTTGTACTTTTCTATTCAGTATTTATTTCTGTGGTGGTTTACATACCATTTTCTAAAATGTTAATAAAAACATTTGAGGTAAAAGTGCTTGCGTTTCTGTTAAGTCTGTGGAACAGACCCTAACTGAAAGAAGCCTGGGTCAAATTTCTACCTTACCTCTTACAAGCTAAAAGATTGATGCTCTGGGAAGTGACAGCTCCAGGCAGCTTTGTTTAAATTCTAAAGGTGAATCAATCCTACCTAATTATAAAGTCCATGGAAGAGCTGAAGCCATCTGAAGTTGCAATATTTGTGCTTGCTGTGATGGGATGAGAGAGGTATGGTCATCTGAAGTTTGCCTGCAAACAACCTACACCCCTGCAAACATTAGCATTTAGCCATCCCACAGTTGGAATAATTTTACAAAGTCTGTCTTAGTGTTTTACAGCTTTTTAATTTTGCATATCTTATCACCTGTTGAGCTGGCCCAAGTACTTAAAGTTCAGCTGATTTTTTTTTTTTTTTTTTAAATCAATACAACTGTGAGCAAACTCAGGAGGGGTGGGGGAAGAGAGAGAGAGAGAGAGAGTATTTTTTTTAAACAGCTAGCTTGATCTGAAGGTAAGTTTTCTGTGATAATGGAAAGGTGTAAAAGTTTTTCTGTTACTGTAGGAGGGGGGGAAGGGAGGAAGAAAGAAACATCAGCCTGAGATGAAGTTCTGGGTGATAAGCCAAAGGAACTGGGTTTGTTACCAGCAACTGAGTTGAGAATCTGTATCTTCACAGTTATGATAAAAGAGGAAGAGGCAAGACGCGCATGTACATTCTTTAAAAAAAGAACTTTATTGTTAACTAAAATGAGAACTGAAAACTTGTATGGGAAATTGAAAAACTGTACAATTTTACTGTAACCTGTTGAGGTCTTTGCAGAAGCTTACACAAAAGACAAGATACCTGAAAGTGTATTATACCAAAACATGTAGCTTTTCTTTTTTTTTTGTTCTGTTTTTTATTTTTCTTAAAAAAGTTTATTCTATGGCAATCTGTAAAAAAGAAAAAGACCTGATGAGTACATATTTGCTTAAGGCATATAGCAGAGCAGCTCACTAACTTTCTAACAAGTTTAACATGGATATTTGTCCATTTTTCCAAGAACAGGTTAACCAATACACCTACTTTGAAATGCTACTGTATATACACACCCAAACTACTACATACATATACAGGACATCAAAAACAAAATGCTTACAGTTTAGCATTATAAGCCTTATACACACCTCACAGGGCTTACAGGGCACTCCACTGTATGTTCCCGCTATAGTACAAGTCCTCTCGACTTGAAACAGGTGAAAGGCAAGCAGCAAAGTTAGCTGGCAGGAAGGGACGTATTAGCTAGAGCTGCTTTTTCTCTCTGTAGAGAGAGGTCTGTTTTCCTTTATGGAAAAGGTTGCAAGTACAGTACAATCAAGTTACCATGGATCCTAAGGAGGGACGCTATGCTTGCTCATTAGCTCCCAGTTTAAAAAGTTTCCCCAAATGAGGGAGGAAATAGCTACTCAGTCACATTCTGCTTATGGGTCACCAATTACGTACTTCAGGAGTTTTGCTTTGTTTCCAGAGATCATGGAAAAAGTGGCCTGGCAAAAAGCACTCAAATCTCACTGTCACCGGTGACCATTCCAGACTCAGGGTTTCCCTCAAGTGCAAATCTGAAGGCAGCACAGTAAGTCATATTCCCAAAGTGTTGAAATATCTGTTGCCAAAAAGTGACTAAAGGTGAGGTGTGAATATGGCTTGCTACACACTTTGGAATGTTTGTACTATACTTACTCAGCTGAAATGAACTATGCTAAACAACTGGGTTACACTGAGTACGTAGAAATCCCATAGAAAAGTCATGCCAAATATTAGGCGAGTACAACGTTATCTGATAAATACCTAATCAATCTATCGCTGAATGAAGACACTTTCAGCAACACCCTTTGAACCACAGTCACTTAATGATCAGATCATGCAAATATACTTTGGGCACATCAGTAAGCAGAAATATAAGTTCTTTCACCTTTCAAGCACATAGTATTTAAATCGGGACGCTAGAAGAAGACTTTACATGCATTCTAATACAAACAGGGTACAAATGGTGCCTTAATATTCTACCAGATGATGGAAAGAATAATGGGGACAAAGCAATCACATACTGTATCTTAAATACACAGATGATCCATTATTATATATTATACCATTTTCTATACTCATATTTTTCATGTTTCCAATATTACTAAATAATTGACTGCTTACAATATTCCTCCTTTCAAGTACTGGTCTGACCAACAGTCTTGCAGGTAAATGTTAATTTCCCAGTACTACCTGAGGATTTATTATTGAACTTTTGAGAAGCCCTTGATGCAAGCTTAACATTTAAAAAAAACCCCAACTCCAAACCCAAACTAAATAAAAATACCCCCCCTCCCCAAGTCAACACCTCGTTCATTTAAGGAAAGAACTAGTGTGACAGACAGCCTTGCAAAAATAAATATGGAGTGAAGACTGTTACACAAGTTACTCCATAAAGGGATTTTCACTGAGTGGTGAATAAGTGCTATACCTCTAGAAGGCATGTAAAAAAAAAAAGTTCTAATTGGTAATACTGTTGCAGATCAGTCCTCATTGATTAGTTATAACCACTACAGTTTAGGTAGTGAATTTGCTCCTAATACCTGCCCCATGAGCGAAGTTTTCTATTTTTGTTGTTGTTGCTGTTCTTACGTAGTAATTTGGTACTCATGAAAGGAAGAGACTGACAGCACCGACTCTGAGCAGGTTTAGTGCAATGCGAGCTTTCAGTCACAGCTCTGCTTCTGCACCCCCTCTTCCCCTAAATCTTGACTGACAAACCCTCTATACTATTCAAACCCTGGGCTTCTCTGGAGTTGGAGCCACCAACCGAGCCAAACTGTCAATCACTTTTGGTGGGGTACAGTATGAATGGGGACAAAGCCACCAGTCTCTCCACTCACCGGACTCTAGCTAAAATAACTCCCCCTTCCTGCCACCTCTGCAGAGCTGCAAGACTTGTGTACTTTCACCTCTGCACCCCTACATACAGCATAACTTCAAGCCAATGCTAAAGCCAATATTGAATCTTTGCTTTTAAAAAAAAAAAGCCACACACAAATGCTTGCATCATAAGCCATCTGGTACATTCAGACCAACGCATTTGCTGTTGATCCTAAGGAAGCTGCCGTGGCATTGACTGCTCTGGATTTATTGAAATGGTCTCAGCCATCGCTCATGTCACCCTTGAGTCACCGTGTCCTCCCTCTCTCGCTGGTGCACAAAGCACACTACTTGCCAAGCAGATTTCGAGTGAAACTCCATTTTACATTCTAAATGGTGAGGTTTAAAAACTAGTCCTTTGAAATGCCAACTGAACAGCTGCTGGATGCTGGTGGACATGGATGGCTTGGTTGAATTTCCTTTCCTGGTCCTCTCCCTCCCTGCCTCTTCCCCAAACCCAGAACACAAAAGGTAGAAACAACTTTACAGAAGATGGTACAATGTGAACAGGCAAATGTGCAAGTCAAGTGCAACAAAATAATTGAGGGGAGTTAAAGTTATTATTATTATTTTTCTTTAAAAATAAGTCTGACACATTGGGATACCCTGAGCAAATGCAGAAGCCTGTGTTTATCAACACACGTAAAAACGAGAAGCTACTTAAGAACAGTTATGCCAAGATGAAAGAGATCAATACCACAGGCACTGCCCACGACTCAGTCTTTAACAGATGAAGCAAGTCAAAAGAGAGCCCTCCCCCTTCCAAAAAAGTTTACATTCTTCAGACATGTGGGTTTTGTTTTTCCTTTTTTGGGAACTCAGTAATAATATAAATCACATATTTGGTTACAACACGTGGAGAGTACAAGCAAGTTTCACTTGTGCCTAGTTTTTTTCCTAAAATAACACGAAGAAAAAAAAAAAAAAGAACTGGCTTTTAAAAAAGGCTAAAAACAACAATGTGTTGTAATTCTATTATTCCATTTTAAAAAAAAAGAAAGAAAAAACAAGACTATTTGGCATTTTCTCTGCTTACTCCTGAAGATTTTAAGGCCCTGAGATTAGATAGAGTATTCTGTTCTTGGGACCACAGGGCTAAATTAAACCCTAGTGCATCAATTCTCCTTAAGCCCTAGCCAAAGTTCCAGCCTTCCAAACTAAGTTGTATTTCCATCGAGACAAGGCTCAGATGCCTCAATTAGCGCTCTCAGATAGAAGCGGATTACAAGCCAGTCAAAACAATGGTGTTCACACACACAATCCTGCTGGCACATCCATCAGTGAAACCATACCCGGTAGCAGAGGTAAGCTCCTGCTGTGAGGACAGTGAACATACAGATATTCACTAGAAATGGCTTCCAAGTTGTCATCATGTTCTCATCCTCCTCTTCTATGTTTTCCAAAGTCATCGGCTCTTCGTTGCGATTTGAGAGAGACAGGTGGTCACCAACAGTTCTCCTCCGAAGTTCAGTGTCTTGACTAGTGCTGAGGGACGAAATAAAGACACTGAGTATGGGATTTAAGGGAGAAGGTGGGTTGATGCTGCCCCATTCATTCAGACCCCCCATAGAAACTTAGACCTCCTGGTGAAAAGTGCTGTGTAAGAATTGATGTTCAAAATGTGTCGTTAAAAAAGGGACAAATACAGGCTTTCAATTATACATTGCATCTGACACCAACTGGCAACAACCAGGGTAGTAAATACATTGGACCAAGTGTCTTATCTCTGATGGAACCAACCCATCCTGTTCAGCCCAGGAGCAGGGTTACCCAAGGCGTGGAAGTGAGCACGCTCAGAACTCTTCTGTGCAAGGGGAAGGGGAGGAACAATCATGGGGTAAAGGCATAAAATGGCACCAAGAGGCTGCATCTGCTACCTGTGCAATTATCAGAGCAGTAATTGCAGTCCTACGGACATCAAACTGAAGTTGAGGGAACCTTGCCTGGTACAGCTTTAAAATTTGGTCTCCTTTTTCACATGCATTAAAATAAATTACATCATCATTACTTACTATTTTTTCCTACAACCTTAATTTCTTTAAATACAGGAAGGCACACAAACCCAAGTTCTTTGAAAAATTAATATCATTCTGAACATGAATATCATTGTGTGGCATTTGGAAACCTGAGTGTTACAATCCAAGTAGTCTGAGCACATACAATTTTTCAAAGGCTAATCTTAGCCATATTCAACCAGATTTTTGCAAGGAGGACAAAAAGGTGCAGTCCTGGCCAGATATCAACCTGTACTCCAAAGCAAAGGTGTCCAATCTGTGTGCACGGTTGGCAAAACATTCTCCCCCCCCTCCAGTCTCAGATATGGATGAATCAGTTTGGTTGAAACTTTCTAAAAAATGGTTCCAGGTCGCATGTCTGTTGGAGGCCAAATTTTCAGAACAAGAGTTAAAGTTTGGCAAAGTTGCAACTGAAAAAAAGACTGACTCACAATAGTAGCTTTTAACTGCCTTGACGAGCAGTGCAACCAGCCTCATCTATAATAGTGCAGGAGACCAGTCATAACCAGAACGAAAGACTGATCTTGAGGTGAAAGTCCTGGATGGGGGTCTCAGGCTGCAAGTCTTAGCCTTTCTAGATTTTGTATAATCCAAACAAGACAGTCTCTGCATCTCAGTTTCCCATCTGCAAAATGCTGTCAATATATCCTTTGTCCTGTATACCAAGGTTCAAGTGTAAGAACCATCTCCGGGTCTGATAAGCTTATCTACAGAGAGCTGGGCAAAGAGTTTGTCAAGTGATTTATTTACTGAAAAACCATTCCAGAGAACTGATGAGAAGGTAAAAGCGACTGGGTGGATTCATTCTCCCATTTCAGCTCTGAGCTCAGTAAAGAGGGCACTGAAATCTGGATCTTCCATATCCCAGGGGAGTGTCTTAATCCTGGACCTACAAGACTGTTGGGCAGAGAGGGACAGCAGCACCCCTCCTCATGAATGTGCCTGGGCATTCCCGACTCTAGCTTCCATCCCAAAACTTTTTTCTCCATAGAAAAAGTGCTTGGAGACAGAACATTACTTAACCCACATTGAGTGATTTCTGATTTGCCAAAGAAGCCATAAAAACACTCTCCTTTCAGCTTGACTCAATTAAATACCCCCTCCCCCAACTTTTCTCGGTTCAATCAAACTGAAGTCATATTATTTGCCTGGCTCTGGACTGCTGAAACCAAGGGGGCCTGACCAAAGTCGAGGCTTCTAGTCATGACTGCAATATTTAAGAGTATGCGTGCGTAGGGAGGAGACGCGGGACAGATGTAGTTAGAGCCAACTGACAGAAAAAAACTACTAAAAATCTCTTGAACTTTGTGAAACTAGAGGCTGGTATTTCCAGCATTCCCTTGGGAGCTTTGAGATGTCTAGGAACTGATCCTTTATCTCTACTGCTTCAGAGAAGAACCTTGGACTTACCCCTTGACTATGGCCACTTACAGCAGCTCCTGATCCCTTAGTCCCCAACTGGGTTTTCTGACTACCCTGGACAAGACCGACAGGGGCATGTTACTATTCAGTCCACTAAAGAACAAGGAAACGTTCGTTCCAGCAGATTCTACCTCGTATCATGTAAGATGTTTCTACATTATATGTATGAAACAGTAGTGACATCTAGTGGCTAAGCACATGAGCACCTCTGGGTTCTCCACCCTCATGATTTCTTTGTTACACTCTCCATTTTTGCAAGTTTATAATCTGAACATTTTAGTCTGGGATGAAAAGCAGAATCATAGGGTTGGACAGGCTCTGGGGGAAATCACCTGTTTCATCCCTCTGTACAAATGCAAATGTGCCATTCCTGAGCCAGCCTAGGAAGATGCTTACCAGCCTCCTCTTGAAAACCTCCAATGAAGGAGATTCTGCAGCTTCCCTATAGATAGCTTGTTCCTGGCAGGAAGAACAGTAAGATAACGGATGTATTTTTGAAGAAAGTCTAATCTAAATCTGCTTTGCTGAAGTTTAAGTCCATTGCTTTGTGCCCTGCCCTCTGCAGCAGAGAACAGTTGTTCTCCCTCTTCTTTATGGCAGCCTCCTTTTCTCCAAACTAAACTTGCCTGGTTTCCTCCATCTTTCTTTACTATTCACCAACATCCTTCTTCAAATGTAGGGCCCAGTATGGCACACAACCCCCCAGCTGACCTAGCCAGAGCTGAGCCAGTGGTACTATCACCTCCTGCGTTTCATGCTCTATGTCTTTTAAAGGCAGCCCCAAACTACATTTGCTTTTTCCACAATAGCATCAGAATAAATTATCTTCCAGAGATTCCCAATCATTGGATCAAATAAAACTGATTAGACATATAGCAAAAAACAAAAGTTCCCCCGCATGAAAAACTCGGGAAGGCAAGACAAAGATGGAGTTCATCCATCTGTTAAAGGAAGTGGTGGGTACATATATTGGAAAACTTTTGAGAAATAGCTCCCATGCTGGGCATTACAATTATGACCGAACTGTAGAAAGCAGCAAAATATTTTAAATTTCACTAATCTCAAAAAGAAGTCTACCTAATAAACAGGTAGTCTAGCTACAGAAGTCTAACATTACGCTCCATGTGGCTTAAACAAACATCTTAATATTGCAAGACATTTGCAAGATGTGTTTAGACTACTAGATTCTTGCACTCCTTTGTGTTTGAGATTAGCTGGTTTGGCTTTTATAGCTGCAGAGCTGACAATACCCCTAGCTTGCGGGAAAGCTCCTCTAACCATCCCAGCACTTACTTCCACAAGAGGCTGAACTATTTTGTCATTGTGCCCCTCATCTTTCATCTCATTCTAGCAAGAGAAATCAGGTGGGTCCTGCTGTCTTTTTTCTTTCTACCAAAGGTCCACATGCTGTTTTGGGTGAGAGAGAGAAAGTACATTGTAGACTTATTTTATAAAGAGTCTTGTCATATTGCAGTATCAAGGTTCTCTCAAAAGGTGTTTACCTAGAACACGTGGGTGGTACAAGTGGTGACTTTCTACATATTCTACATCTGCAAATCTATCATTCAGGTTTTTCAAAACAGATGAGAAGTCCAAGCCAGACCACTAAACTGACTTACCTGTCTGTGTCCAGCTTTACAGATGAGCAAGCTCTGCCATCAGGAATCATCTCTTCTACAGTGCTGGTCATACATCTGACCTCTTCCTCTACCACCTGATGCTTAGGGAAGAACTCTGTGTGTTCATGCATCCTTCCATTGTGCATCTCTGAGGTTCGCTTTGGTGGCCTGGGCGGTGGAGGAGTATGTTCTGGTGGTGGATCCAGGTCTTCATTGGAGAGTTCTTTCCACTGTTCCTTCATAGGAGAAGTGGCTTATTAATCTTTGCTGTATTAAGTCCTTCTATGGAAGTTATTGTCATTGACATGAACGTGTCAGAGGTTTTCTACACTGGTCATTATTTTACTTTCAGTATCACTGTATAGATGTACTCAAAAAGCCACACAAAAAAGCAGCCCAAGCCCAAACCACATGCAGTGCGCCCAAGAGCCTGGCCACACACATGGGAGACATTAGCTGTAAAAGCTGGCCATTTTAATTTGGCACTTTACCCACGTGAAACTCTTAAAACAGCACAGAGTGGGATTCATGTTACTGGAGTTTTGCTTACAAATAACAAAACTTGTATGCTTTAAAGCACTCAAATGCTGGAACTATAGCAGGTTAGAGAATTGCTATCCAGCCACAATGGATGATGTTACAAGACAACAGCATGAGGCTAACATGGCGAAGCCAATGTTCCAGCTCCTTCTCAGACGCAGCTAATTTTCCATTGAACAGCACCTATTCCAAGTTGTCTGCACCAACCTGAACACACCAGTGCAGGTAAAGAATGTATCCAAGCCAGAAGAACAATGCTCCATTGAAGACTTTATTGTATGATGGTCATAAGGACAGTACTGACCGGTTTGTGCTGAGACGCACAAAATGCTTAGGTTTTAGAGCTAATTCAACTATGCAAGAACTGATTATGAAAACAATATAGGACTCACCTGCACTGAAGCATCTCCCATAATGAATTTTGCTCCTTCAATAACAGCTAAGTAAGAGAAACGGAGTTGATCTGCTGTCTGTATGAGCCCCATTCTGTACTTTCTCATTTCTAACAGAACCTGCTTAATGTCCACAGAAGAAGGATCTTTCCTCTTGTCCATCTAAAAGGAAAAGATTTGAAACTTGCTTTACTAAAACTCACTCTAACCAGTTTCAAACACAGCGACTCTTTTGTCAACTGGATTTCAAAAAAGCGTCCCCCGACTAAAGACATAGTAACAAAAAACTAGCACGTGCCTTCAGCCTCATTCACGCAAGGAATGTGTGGGATGTCCAAGGCTTTGTCCTTGCTGCTAGATAAAGAGTTAAAAAAAATCTACAAGGTAACCAGCACACAAAGGCCAGGTACAGACATTATGCTTGTACTGGTATAAAAGCGATTGAAAACCAGCCTATACCTGAAACAGACTCGTTTTGTGCGCCAAACTTTTGTTCTATACTCACAGACTGGTTTAAAAGTGGCAGAACCTAATCTAAGGTTTGTGCCCCCCCACCAAAAGGCGTTATGTGGCATCTATTCACTACCAAATCTAAACTACACCATTTCCAGAAAGCCACGTACCTTGGATTGACTCCGCCCCAGACTTTTTGAATGTCTGTATCTAGCCAAAGGTAAAGACTCTGACAAAACAGGACTGCTCTGGTTTTATGGAGGTCAGCATGCTACTTCTAGTCCCATAGTTAACGGTCAAGTTTACCCCCAGGTAAAACTAATATTTCATCTTTACTGTACCCTTGTTGCAGGATAGCTCAGTGTTGTTCCCTCAGAGATGAACATACTTTCTCTTAGCAGCAAAGACAAGGCCCAACTTTTTCAGGTCACTAAAGTAGAATCTGACTTTTTTCCTTCATTCTCACAGTGGAAAGAAAATAGCAAGTAAATTATAAAAATGAGAATGAGACATGTCTAGGAACAAATGTTATGGCTCAGTCTCACAGACAGCAAATACACCATTGTCAGAAAAATGAGACAGAAAATGCCTCTTTATCTTCATTTGAAGGAAGTGATTCTTACCAAAAGAAGACATGTATCAACCAAACAAAAAGTTCCTGATCTCCCAATTCCTGCACTACAGTGCACCACAACAGGTCCATGCTCCAGGCTGAGTGATCCAGACTCTCTCACTTTGAACAGGAAATTAAGGAATGAGGCAGGAGACTCTGGAACTCCAAAGTCAGGCCATGTTGTATAATGAAAGTGCAGAATTTCTCTCGTTTCTTGTGTCTGTAAAAGACAACAGTGCCAGGCTATGAGACTCTCTAAAGAAAAATTCAAAAAGGTTGATTTAAGCACAGCTGCTACCTGCAACACACTAATCAGGAGAAGAATATCACTCATCACCTACTCATATTCCTAGCAAGGAACACGTGTTTAACAAGGCAGTCTACATTTGCTTGCTTTTAAATAAAACTTCCACATTGGTAAACTTTCCACGCAGTTCAACATTAGCTGGGGGGGCCAGGAATGGCATCATAAACATATTCTATGATTCCTGGAGAAGCTTATGGCAATGACTTCCTCTTTCAATCTTACCTTGAAAACTGTTCACTTCAAATTTGATGATGGATTAAATCCTATAGCTCTCTCTTGCTGCATTACAGCAAGCTTCCAGTCTCTATTCATAAGATAGTTAGCAGGAATTCTTGCTGGCTGCTTTTAAATTGCAATCCTTTCCTTTAATTCAATCTACCTTCCTATGAAATCTTCCCGGTCTGCATTTAAGAGTGGCTGTACCCAATTTTAAAGCACTAGATGCCTATAAAGCATCATGAACGACTATATAATCTTGTGATGGTCTTCTAAAATATCCGGATTTTTTTTTAATGTTTTGCACAGAGTTTAGTACCAAATTCTGAAATGTGTAGCATGAATTACGATACTGTTGAGTTTATTTAGTGTCATGAATAATTAAATACATTGATCTGTTGGAGTTTCATTTCCCCAACACTGAAATGATATGCTGGACAAAAAAAAAAAAGTGTTGCCTGCTCGCGCAGGTTTGTTTACTCAAGTCTAGAGCAGAGTTCACCAGCATTCAGGAACCAGAGCACAGAACACATGGAGAACCACCCTAGAGCCTCCCAGGCGTGTACCCGTTGCAACCTCTTAGTGCACAAGACCTTTACAAGTTGGAGCAGCAAATGAAGCTCAGTGAAGAGGAACAAGGAGGCTGCTGTTTGGCTGGTAAAGCGTCCTGTACTTACTGTAAGGTTTTCTAATTCTAGCTGTCGTACTGTGTAATATGATTTTATATCTTCAGAGATCAAAGTTAACTTCAAGTTTGTGTCTTCAAAAAGCATTTCTTTCTCCTCTTTTTGTGGCCAGTATTGTGCGCATTTTACCTAAAACAGCAAGTAAAAGACTGTTGAGCAGAAGTCCCCTGGATCAATGTTCAAGGTTAGAAACAGGAATGTGAAACAGAACAGAAATGTTTGCAAAAAACATGCAGTACTGAGAAGGGCTAGTTCTCACAGGAAAGAACCTCACTCCCAACACATTCTGGACCTGCTCCCTCAGCTCAGCTTTCAATTGTTGGCCCCCCGTTGTACCTGGGAAACTCCCAGGACACAATGACTGATGGGTTCTTCTTCCCAGGTAGGACTAATGGGAAGGGAGTACCTCAGTATTTATTTGGCCCTGGATCAAGCTATTACCCAGAATTACCCCAAAAATCAAGATTTTAACCAGCATCACTTGCAAGCAATGGGGATGGAAAGTGCAATTGGACTAAACATCAAGGGATGAGATTTGCACAGGGAAAGGGGTTAAAAAAAAAAAATCTAAAAAATCTCTCTCTAAAACTGCATGAAAGCTTATTCATGGCATCTGTAATGCTCTACATCAAGGGTTTTCAACCTTTCTTAACAAATGTAACCCTTCTCTCTCGAAGTTCCAGCTCAGGTATCCCTTTGTATTTTTTTTTTTCTTGTTTTTAAGGGGAGGGGCAAATAGAGACCTCTGCGGTGAAGGAGGGAGTGGGACTGCACAGCTGGGGCAGTGTGGGATGGAGCTGCAAGTGGCTTGTCTGGGGGGCACGGGGAAGGGGTGGTAGCTCCCACCAGCGCACGTACCCTGGGAGGGCATGGGGGTGTGTCCCCCTGGATCTGTGCGCAGGGCGAGGGCAGGGTGGGGCACAGGATTGAGCCATGCAGGGGGCAGCTACGTGCATCCCCTGGGAAGGCATGGGGGTGCATGCCCCTGGATCTATGTGGGGGAGGGCGGGTTGCTGCTGCAGGCTGGGGCCAGTGCTGAACTGTTTCAGGCAGAGGCTGCCACTCATCCCGAGCACAGCCCAACCTGGCCCAGCACCTGCCAGGAAAACCCAGCATAGCCCCAGCCGGCAGTGGCATCCTGCCCTGCCCAGATCAGGGGGCATATGCCCCGTCCTCCTGGATGAGCAGCGGTTCTGCCCCAGCTCCTGCCACTGTGTGCCCCCAAATCTGTGCGCGAGGCAGAGTGGGGTGGGCCAGGCTGCACTGCAGCTGTGACCAGCACTGGGCTGTTGCCAGTGGAGGCTGGGCCAGGCTGTGCTGGGGACAGGTGGCAGTAGCTCTGAAACAGGGCTATAAGGGGAGGAAGGGAACTATGGCAAATTGAGGTGGCCCCTCCTGTAGCCCCCTCTCAATGCTGCCGCCACCCACACAGAGCCCAGCTCCAGCTGGGAAGAGCTTGGCACAGGCCTGGCCCCAGCATCCCACCCTGCCCCATGCAGATCCTGGGGCACACGCCCCCCCTGCCCCATGCCATCCTGGGATGCATGCAGCAGTGGGAGCTGCCCTTTGTGCAGCTCAGTCTGGTGCTCTGCCCCAGCTGGGCAGCCCCTGCCCCAGCCTCACTCCCTCCCCCATGGCTGGGGCCTCAATCTGCTCCCTCCTCC
>NW_005841895.1:1081169-1113414 GCF_000455745.1 Alligator sinensis | reverse complement strand
TCTTTCCCTCACAACATACTTACCAACCAGACCCAGCTGCTCTCCTGTTCGCCTGTGTGCTGTGCTGCAGCTGTGTGCATGCACACAGCATTTATTGGCCACATTAGGTCTAAGTATGCCCTAGGATCTTTTTAAAGTACCCCTAGGGGTACACATAGCCCTAGTTGACAGCTCTACATCTACAATGTTAAATTTATACACACTCAAAAAAAAAAAAAAAAAAAAAAGACTACTGTATTCAGTCGACTATCACAAAAATAAAAATAGCTATGAGATCAGTGATTACATATGGCATAGCTTAAACGTTAACATTTTAATCCATCTAAAAAACAGATTCTGCACACATTCCTGTTACCTAATTTCTGACTGTACATAGTAATTTTCTCAGTAATCATTTTCTAGGAAACCAAAGTTCTGTAGCAATCGTATTTACACGTTAGAAGCTTAAATGAGTCAGTCAAATACACAACTAGTGTGCTTTTAGCTCAGCAAAAAAGGGGAATGAAACTACAGGATCTTGTTTAGCAATAAATACAAGAAAGCCTGCAACCATGTTTATTAGGACCAATGCATGTCTATGGATGTTATGAAAGTTGACAACTGCACTGCTGCTTCTCAGAATCAGACACAGCTCCCCTGAAGCAGGATTATGAGCTGTGCTCATTCCAAACCCATGCTTGCAGAGGAATGGGTTGCTGCGTGTAGCTAATGTGCCTTATATACATAAATAAAGACACCTTCCCTTGAAAACAGAACACTGAAAAGAAAGGGAAGCTAATGGAAATTTGTGTTGATTAAGAATAAGTTATACAGTGAAAAGGTAAAGTGATGGAGAGCTGTCCCATCCATAATGGGACATGTGATAGAAGAGGGACTTTAACCTCTAAGAAAAGTTGCTGACTTTAAAATTTTTTTTTTTTTTAATTATTATTATTAAACAGACACCATTTTTATTCATAGACCCTGAAAGAATCTCACATTTTTTGTCAGGTTTACAGATACACCTTCATTGCTTCCAACTCTTGATCAATCCTGAGCAAGAGGATACAGTTTGAGGTAACAAGAAACCTTATATAACAACATTTAGTATTGTAATCCTCTACAATTTCTGCATTGAAGCCTTCAAGGGGACAGTTAGTTTTATACTGAATTTCTGCACCAAACAGCTCTGCAAACATTTAGCCCAGTCCTACTGCAACCTCCAGCCCCTCTTTTCCTCCCCACTGCTGTTTGTTGAGAAGCATTCATGATTAGTCAAGTCTTCACTTTTTAATCAAGATTACTGGCAATGGAGAGAAGAGTGCAGGAGTGGTTGGAAAGAGCAGCATGATTAAAAACAGTGACTATATATTGCTTTTCAAGGTATGTTTTACTAGTTTTACATTACTGAAGCAAATGAAAGACAAAAATCAATTAAAAAAGAGCTAAATCAGAACCCAGCTCACTGCACATGGGTGTTCAAGGCACTTGGGAATTCTTGCCTGGACATACATCATGTAACCCACTTATCCACCTCTGAAGTGGAAAGGAAGGTGACAACATGCAGCTTTATCAGATTTTGGTTACTTCTGTATCCAACCTGTTCAAAATGTAGTAAAAAAAAAGTCACCAGGTATATGTATGATCACAGGATGGAGCTTCCAGTAAGAGGCACAGTTATGGCAGGAAGACATGGTCATCTCGAAGGGAATTTAAGAATGTAGGGAGAGAGAAAAAAAAAGGGCAGTATGCTATCCATTAAAAAAAAAAAAAATAGTGGACAGTGATACTGGTCTGCTTTGTAAACTGATCAGAAGTGCTCTACAAGGCAGTATAAAGCACCTCCCTTGCATCATTCTGGCAGCATAAAAGGAACCTTTGATGGGTACAAAGTGCATCTACAGCTATTTTAAAGTCCTTTGATTATGCCAGTAGAAAGGGCCTAATTACAAGTGAGAATCAGGGGCAAAGTCCCATCCACTGGCAATGAGGAACTGCAGCCATGTGTCTAGATTACCAGGGTTGATTCAGGAGTGAAACCACATTTGTTTATGTATAGGTGATCATACCAGTTTCAGTCCTCAGCTCAGCTCAGGTCATAAGAAATCAGGACCTCCTATTCCAAACTTGGCAACTCTCTCACTTCCAAGTTAATCAACACCTGTTGGCAGGTATCTAACTTCCGAATCCTAGTCATGTGTTGTTGGATAAAGTTCTATACATGCCACAGGCGCCGACTTATTTTTGCCGAGAGAGGACTAAGCTGATGGACATGTGCCCCTGCCACACCCACATTGTGTGGGGAACAGGGTGGGGGTGTGGGGAACATGTGGGGGGGCAGAAGAGGCACAGGCGATGCGGTGGGGGTTGGGGAAGACATCCTTCCCAAGATTTCTGCACCCACAGCAAAGCACGGGGCTGCAGCTGGGCCAGACCAGCTACAGGTAGGATCCACCTCGGCAGCCAGGTGGGGGGGAACCTGGCGCAGGAGGGAGCATCAAGGCAAGGTAAGCCTGCCCAGGAGCTGGGCACAACTCCATGGCCACCGTGCCTCACCTTGGTGGCCATGGAAGTGTAGCATTCCCACTTGCGCCAGGTCCTGCCTGCTAGGCCGTGGAGGCAGTTCCTGCCTGGAACTAGATGCAGATCTTGGGGGGGGCACATGCCCTCCCACCATGTTGCCCTGGCCCCCCCTCTGCCCCATTGCCTGGCTCCCCCCATAGACTTACCTGGAGGGAGCTGCTCTTCTGCTTGGCTGCCATATGCATGTGCACATGCAGATTCACATGGTGCCCCCTGCCTCCGATGGCCCTCCCCACTCCCAAGCAGCACCTTGCAGGCTGGAACTCTCCGTTAAAGGAGAAAACCCACATTTTTCTGCAGTGAATGGAAAACCTAGATCTCTGGCCTCAGTCATTGTTCCTAAGAAACATCACATATTTTTCCTCGTTTGGGTTTTGACAACTCTTCCCAATGGGGACCAGGGCCCCCCACATACTCTGAGCCTATGATACGTACATTAAACCCCTCCCATGACATCATGTTTGTTTTTACATATGTATATACATGGTCATCCCACACCTCTGCCTATACCCAAAAGAACCCTAAGTACTTACTGATCCCTTTTCCATCACTCTGTTCAGCATGACAACACCACGGCTTTTCTGTTCCCAAACCATCTCCCAAAAGTGACCACAAGTATTTGGCAGAGGACCCTGCAAGAAAGAAATCTTCAGATGTAAGCACCAGTTTCTGCAGAAAGAGTTCTGAGCACTGTGCCCCAGTAAATATTACCTCATTGCATTGCCTAACAATGACAACAAGCAACTTCTCATTTTAAGAATGTGAAATGCAACTGAATAGCTTTAAGTTCCATTTTCTCACCAGCTTTAACTGTGGTAAATCTGGTTCCCACATAAAACAGGAAGAGAGAAAAGTGGTTGTATTTGCAAGAAGAGAATTGGGAGAGAGAGTGCTGAGAGAACTTCTTCAGGAAAGATGTACTAAGACTCTAGTGGGGAAATAATCCTGCTCAAACACTTGCTTAAGCCCCATTGACCAGGCAAGTGTTTTACAGAATTGGGCTGGGTAGGTGTGCAGGTGAAGAACTTGCTAGTAATGACACTTGAAAGTTACTGCCTCAAGTCTAGTGTAAGAGTTATTCAAAAGAACAGATGGATAATTTTGGATTGCTGGAAGGCTACACAAAAGTTACTTCCCGAATACTATTCTATGGACAGTCAAAAGGGAAGTCCCTCTTCTGTAGAGCCCAAAGCTTTCTACACAAGCAGCATCTTTTCTTGTGGTTAATATTGCCCTCCATCCCAAAATTAACGGATCTATGCAGTATGGAAGACATGAAAACACTGCCATGCACAGACCCCAGATTCCCTTGATAACCTAGACTAGCAGTCGTGCAGCTCTGATTTCCAGCACACCTCACACAGCTCAAAGAAATGAATGCAACTTAAGTCTTGGAAAGAATGACAGGGGTTGACACTGACATTTTGTCCATTTGACTGCATTATGGTTTAGACAGCTATTCTACTAATGATTCTCAGTCCTATGATCTTCATAACCTTGGAGTAATAAAATGGAATTGAGCAGTGTATTCTCTTTCCCTAGGGGCACACGGTACGGAAGATCCCAGTTAACTAGAAGTTCTCTAAAATTCTTGGCCCGCTTCTTCCTTCCCATTTCCAGAAAATAAACATTAATCTGTGGTGCAGAACTCTTGACTTGCTAAGAAAACAACACCCATTTCAGTTCATCTTTATTTAGTTAAAACAGGAGAAAGAAAAAAAATGTACATACACACACTCGTTATCCCAAAGAAAATGAAACTTAAGTTTAATTATATAAACAACATTAAAAGCAAACAATTTCTGGCACAGTTGCTAACTTAGATTAACATGTTATGGTAAACAGACATATTTAAAATTTGTTACATAATTAGCTATGGAAGTTAGAGAAAGAAAATCTAAATATTTGTGTTATAGTTATTTATTTTTTAAACTTCCTCCCCCCCTCCCTGTTTTGAAGGTCTTAAATGAAACGTGTAAGAGAAGCAGCCTAGTCTGACCTCAAGAAAGTAAAAAGCAGGGAGGAATCTAAACTCCACATTGGAGAAGCAGCATGGGGAGCAAACTATAAACTTAAAATCTCAGTCAGCTGCTTCAGTACGGTACAGCTCCTCACTATCTGAAAGCTTTAGGAAGCTTATTTCATCAGAGGCACATGCACTGCTTTTTGAGGACTGAGCATTTTCGCGTCCTTAAAACATGACCATATTTTATAACGATGGGTATACATCTGACAAAGAAAATCCTTCGTATATTTTTGTTTACACAATTTCAGTCCTATTTAAATTAATACAATCAGACCCTGCTTAAGATCAGTTATGTTTACTCTTCCAAATAGATTCCCAAATCCTTGGTATTCAGACTTGCATTTCTTTTGGGGTGTGTAAAGCTGTCTCTGCAAGTCGAATTCATCCCTATACGGGCAGTCAGCATTTCCACTAGGATTCTAGGAGGTCGCAAGGTGCACAGACCTAAGGGCTAGTTCTCTGCACAGGGTGAATTTCATCCATCTGCATCATTCCATACAGTCCCAACATGCACAGCAGTATTTAGCACACCAGCTGCTTCAACTAAATTGGGAATTCAGATGGTATAACACGGATGCTGCCTTGAACCAGCTACTACGTACTCCCTCAACTATAAGTTCTGGAGGGAGGACTGAAGATGGATTGCACTACAGGCAGGAAGTCCCTCAATATACTGTTCATTAACCTGTATCATGTCATTAGTGAAGCGTGCATTTAAAAAGAGAAAATAAGAAGCTAGTTGTGTGTGTGCAGTGTGGTTTCACACATTACAAAAACAAGATTATAATTAAAAACGGAACCCACTGCATGTACCCATTAATATTTCTTATAAACTTAACTTGCATGCTCCTTTGCAGGGTACCTGAATATGCTAACTACATAACCTTAATGCCAGGCACTTTAGTTTAATAGAATAAAAGCAAGATTTGATTTGTTTTTAAAAATGTTTGCTTTAAAACATTTTAAAGCAAAAGTGATTTTCCTACTATAGGCAGGGCCATCCTGGGGGTGGGGAATGAATCGGGGTGACTGCCCCAGGCCCCACAGAGCTGGGCTGGCTTCACATCTGGCCGCTCGCTCGCCCCCACCCCCGCCGCATCCAGGCCTCGCACAGGCCGATTTGCCCCAGACCCCACACCCTGCCACAGTAACCTCCAACTATAAGTGTACCTAAGAAGATCCATATACAATACAAGTGGCCCTCCCTAGAGCCAAAAAGTAACCTCTGGGGATGCTTGTTTGAGAAAGAACAAAGATTTTATTGGTTTTAAAGCCCCCTCCCCTCCTCAATTACCTGGGTAAGGATGTAGCTCCTTTGGGCCTCTTCCATTTTTATCAAACTGGCATTGATATAATCATTGTCACCTTGGTGTAGTTTAATTCGACTGTGATCAACTGTAGAACAAGAAGAAAACACTAGTTAATGCCAGCCTAAATAAACACAAATTAGGATCTATTTCATCAAATAATAGGAACAAAATGTTAAGACTTTCTAAAGAGAAATTAAATAGTAATGGAGTACTGCTCTGAAAAGTTCTTTTACATGCTCAATTTTTTCTCAACTCAACTGTACTCAACACCTACTGCAGAGATCAAAAGAAAAGTACTGCAACAGGACTTGTGCTGCTCTTCAATACAAAAGTTTGCAATACTTATGGAACCTTCATGGATAAGAATTTCCACATTTTTAGGAAAAAAACCAATTCCCTCTGAAGGGGAAACCAATCAATGTTACTAAGAAAAATAAAAGCTTAAAACTGATCAGTAAGCAACGTTGTGTGCAACAGTACAGTTTCCAGTGACTGTTCAGGAAGGCTCAACTGCTTTAGTTGCTGATCTAACGACATGCATTTTCCAGTATGTGGGAATATGGACCCATCATGAAGACCATCACTTCAGAAACTGAGGTCTCCTTCAACTGAAAGGCCAACTTCTCTGGCTGTATTTTCCCTCTGCACACAGAGAAACATTCCATGCTAACTGGTAGCACAT
Organism: Alligator sinensis; assembly: GCF_000455745.1. NCBI lineage: Eukaryota > Metazoa > Chordata > Crocodylia > Alligatoridae > Alligator > Alligator sinensis. The sequence goes on along the minus strand of NW_005841895.1, from coordinate 1,106,834 downwards.
TATATAAAAATATATATACACACAGCAATGGAGAGGACACTTAAACAGCAGCAAGTCTGTACTATTCTCAGTCTTCTTTATTACAAGGATTTGACAGTAAGACTACCAGCTTCCTGCAAAGGCTTCTACCCATGAATATTATAATTATTCAGTATTGCTGCAGTGTAATCACGTGATAGACCACACAAAAATACAGCATTAACATAGCTAATGTTATTAGAGATGTTATAATGACAAGATTTCAGTCTCGGATATGCATCCACTATTAAAAAAGAGAAAAGAAAAATGGGAACATCCATCTAAATGCTTTTTATGTAGAAAAGAAATTCTATAAGGTTAGCAGTCTGTTTTGAATAATTGAGAAGAAAGGATTACTTACAGGGGCTGACATCTCTGTACCTGTTTCGGGTTTTGTTTCTGGGATGTTTGGCCACTTTACATGGAAAGTCACTGGCTTCATGCCTGATATCCTGCAACAAAGGAAATCAAGTATTTGAACACGACAGCAGTTTGCACAAAAAAACTTGCTCTTCAGTGGGGAAGAGTTGCACGGAGTTTTTTCTCTTCCTATTTGACACCTTAATAGGCTTGAGCGTTTTGGACAGCACGTGTTTTGAAGAAAGTAAATGAAGAATGTTTCTTAGAGATGATAGACACCAACTGATTACCGGATGTGTCAGTATGCCAGCAGATTTACATAAGCAGTCTCTGTTAAGTGTAAGGGCGTTTGACATAAACCAGGGCCTCTAGTCCAGACACTTCACCTGATGTTCAGATGTGTAGATGTACAGCATTACATAAACATTTCCACGTCTTCCCTCTCAACTCTACGTTAAAAAACAGAATTTATTAAGAAAGTCAGAAGTGGCTCTGTCCTTTAGTATCCTGTCCATAACCAATTCATATGCATGAGACAAAACCCCCAAAACCAAACCACTGCCCTCTTTGAACACAAATACAAACTTACAGAAATCGGAACTTGCACGTGGTATAATACTATGCAAGTGTACAACCCTCATGATGGTTGGCACCAGGAACTTTAGGAGGCGAAATCATATGGTTATAGATTTACTGAAGCAATGAATGAAAACTGCAGGATACACAGTCAAAGCAGATAGAGGGGAATTTGAACACAGTTAGGCTTTAAGTTAAAGGCAAACCAAAGAAATTAAGCAAGACATAAGGTTAAATTCACTTCCTCCCCAACAGGGACGAGTCTGAGCTATAATGATTTATGTCATTAAGTGAGGCTGAATTTGATGCTGAACAACATGCAAGCTCACATTAAATTCTTCGGTCTTTCTATATAGTCATAGTAGAGATTTAGGGCTAGCCCCTTAGCTGGTTTGAATTGGTGGAGCTCTCAGACTGCAGTAAAACTACACTAGTTGAGGATCTGGACCTTAGCACATACTTGTATCTGCAGAAGAAAGGGATGCAGGGCATACAGAGAAGTACTAACCCACAGGAACATTTCTGTTTTAAGTGGTTTACCAAGCATGGGCATTTGATTCTTTTACTTATTTCTGCTCCATACATAGATGTTGCATATGTTGAGTGATGATTTCTATTTTACACATACTTACTCTAAGTTAGTACTATATTCTGAAATAGCTCCTTGCTGAACTAGGCCCTGACATCAGCTGCTAATCTTTTTATAACACAACACACAGTCTCCGCTGATGGCGGAGAATGTGGTCTCATCTTCAGCAGTCTAACATCTTTGGAACATGAAGTCCCTGGAAAGGCAGCCTTAAACATATCATTGCTCATGAATTGGTCACCTTTGTATTTTAGCACACCCGCAAGACTGGGATAGTACAGACAGACAAAATAGGAAATGAAAAAAGGGTTTTAGACCTTTTTGTAAGCTTTTACCTATGTTCTTAACAGAGCCTCCCTAATTCTTTTTATGCATAAAGAAACATTCAGTGTCCACACACCCTTCAAGATTTTTGCTTTAGATGTGGGATTGGACTGTGTTATTGGAAAGCAGTACAGAATCCCATGACAGTCTCAGCCTCTTTCTAAGATGTGCTTAAAAAATTTTAGTGAGGCAACAGAGAAGTAAAGGAATTTTGATGCCCAATGTAAAGAGTACAGGCACTCCTCAGGACCTCATGGCTGAAAGCAATCAAGGAGGCAAGGTATTTAGTACGTGTCAAAAACCAACTGCCTGTCTGCTTGGGGTAGACCAATATTTTGGTATCCAAAGACCAGAATTTTAAAGGTATTCAGATGGCTAAAGCTACCAATAGGTGCATAGTGGTCCTTCCTCCCAAGAAAACCTATGCACTACGTGTCTTCACTTTTCTTTGAATTCCAAACCTGCGTCAAAACCCAAAGGGGTTGGGGGTGGTGCAGGTGCTAAGGCGCACAGTTGACAGCCTAGAGGTTGCAAGTGTGAGGCCACAGCAGGAGCACTTATGGCGTGGCCCAGATTCAATGAATCTGCCAATTCTGCTACATACCTTATCACAAAGACACAAAAAAGGAGAGGAAGTCAAAACCCAAGGCACTTCTGCAACTGGTTTCAATGAATCAACATTTGTCAAAATGTATTTTTCAACAAAATAATAATATAATGCTTAATAACTATTCTCCAACCATTTGGGTTGGTCTAATAAAAGATATCAAATTCACCCAAGAAACCTTGTCTCCCTATATCCTTAGACCAACACAGCTACAACCTAAACCCCTTTTTCAACAAAACACATTTTGTTGTAGCCAGGGTGCTGGAGGTTGCCTTGCCAAAAGCTCCAAGAGGCACACAAGGTTTGATTTCTAAATACAGTGAACTGCAGTCAAATAGTACATTTTAAAGGTTATGAAATGCATGGATGTGGTGGCCAGATTTGTGTCTGACAGAATAAGGCACGCTTGTCCGGCTACCGTTAGAAGATGGCAGTGCTTTTCTTACCAGAGTGGTTGTCTGATCATCCAACAGTAACAGGGAATCCAAGAGTATTTCCATCTATACACAGACTTTGCTGGGTACCTCTATTCTATAACCAAAGGTAGTTATAGCAAGGAAGCTTTTGCTGCTGGCAAGTCACTGCACTACATGGAGTTAATCACACCTTCAGAAAACTTCTGATATTTGCTGCTGCCAAGATACAGGGTGTCAGACTACAATAACCACTGGTCTGGCATGTTATGGGAATTGCAAGAGACATGGTGATCTTTCAATAGTACAGTCTGTCTAGGAAGTCAGAGCAAAAAGCAAAACATGCAAGTATTATGTTACCGCGCGACTTGAAGTTAGTGACATTATGACAAATGAAAGTCTGGAAGACAGACAAGGGGACTGATGAGGGTACTTAACACCCTCTTGAATCATACTCACATAGCTAAGGCCCTGTCATTTAAGAGGAAGCATGACATTTCATTTAAAATGTCATGCAATATAAAACCTAAAAGAGGGCTAGAATTGAGGTCAGTTTTCCAACGTTAAATGCTTCTGTTTTTCAGCATGACTCATTCAATAGCTCTCATCTTGAGGGTTTAAGTCCTGTATCCAAGTTAGATATTGCAAGGCAATAACTCAGGGGTTAGGAAGAAGAAGTCTGCTGCTATGCTGGCTTTCAAATGAGACCAATCAATTTTTCCCTGCTGTTTTCTGGTAATGGAATGAAGTTAAAGTTCTTTCCCTGCTTATCAAGAGGGAGGTACATGAAAGGCTGATTTGGGCTTAGGACTAGGGGGAAAGCGGGACGAAAAAGGTGGAAGAGCCAGATTTCCCCCCCCACACACACCCTTTCTTGGGTCCCATATTGAGTGCCCACTGTCCAGAAAAAAAAAGTAAAATAACCAAATATCATAATCTAACTGTTTGGGGAAACTTCATGATGAAGTGACTTTGCTAACCAAACTGTGCTCCTCTTAAATTTTAGGGTGCCAACTGTATCTTTTTCTCTGTACTGCCTTTCATCCTGTAAACCAGAACTCTTGATATCATTTCCTTATTTTTATGTAAGGCAGCTGAGATGCAGAGACTAAGCAATACATTCAAGGTCACTGCCAGCTGCAGAGCAGGGAAGAGAGTTTAGAAGTTTTCTAGTCTCTTCCTCCAAATATCAGATATTGTTAGTCTCATGAAGCATGTCTTCCAGGAGCAGTCATTCATGCACATATTCCTACTTTATGGCAATGCAAGTTCTTTGCAATGGCCCACACAACATATACACCAGATTGTGAACTTGACACACAGCCCAGCAAAATCAACAGAAATACCCACACTGATTTCAATAGAGTTTTCTCAGGCCGTAAGCTTGAGGCAACCTTGATTTTGTTTTATTTTAACCAATTAGTGCATTGTAATCCATTGAGAGAAATACTTTTGGTCCAGCTGAGGACTAAATCTCCCTTTCAATATATAGATGATTTCTTGAAAGGGCAGGACACTAACTGACACATGGAAGTTAAATGGAGAGCTTTGCTTTCTGGGATCCTTCTGTGCTAGATGACTATATTCACATAGTCAGTTCCTCGCACTATGGCAGGTTGGTTATAACAACACCCCCCTTCCCCCCCAAAAAACCCCAACCTCTCCACAAAACACCCACTTTGTTTGACTCTGTGACTAGAAAAAGAAGAACACCCATGCATCAGTTGCCAGCTAAAATAAACTTACACTTAAAAAGGAAAAAAAAAATATTGTGTAAGCTTGGACAAACAAGTGACTATTAAAGGAGTTTATTAAACTGCAATCACACACTTCAGTATGGTTTTCCTAGAAAGCCCCTCACTAATTCAGCACTATGTGGGCAATTTGAACAGGCTGCAATCATGCTGCATAAGCCACATTTCCATGACTACAGTCAGCTGGCAGCGGGTGCTGAAATGCAGACAGGAGAACGTAAGCTAGGCAGGTTCATGCCATTAAATTATGTCAGCACTTCAGAAAGGGCTTAAAGGAAACCTGCACCCATTTGGGTCACATCAGAAAGTCGACAACTGAAACCTGGGTGAGTCGTATGCAGTTACTACTGAGCTATACTAATCACCTTTATGCGCAGCATGTGCATTCACAGAAGTGTGAACACGCAAAACCCGCAGTGCCCAGCGTGTGTAACAATGCACCACAGAACTGTTCTGGCCATTTTTCTGTGCAGTTTGAGATGTGGCAGACCAGATGTTTCATGGACAATCTTAAATCTGGCATTTCTGAATTCTGAAGTTCTTGGGCATTTATACATGTACCTGTCTGCTCCAATGCACTGGAAATCCAGCATGTTGGAGCAGACTTGATTAATCAAGTCCGCGAAGCATGAAAGCTGATGTGCCCAGTGCGCTGCATGAATTTATGCAAGTGGCAAAACGCGCATCAGCGCACAGAAAATGGTGGCACTATGCTTTTGAACTAATACACCTTTAATGTGTTTTTTTTTTTTTTAAACTAAAAGTGCACCACTGCCATGTTCTCAGAACTTACACTAATTTGCCATTTATACAAATGCATGCGCTGCAGCACCAGCACCGCTTTTAAAAGCGCCCGGCACTGTGGCACATGCATGTGTACAAATGCCCCTAGACTTTACAGCTTAAACTGCATTTTCCCCCATAATGTTATCATACTAAACAAACACACGCATAAAATTGTTGTAGAACTGAAGTCAATGGAATGACAATAATTTATATTAGTGTGAAGATCTGACCATTTGTGTTAAATCACTATGCAGACAGACAGACAGACAGACATTAAGTGGCTCCCAGAGCTGCTCCAATTAAAGTGCCCAGAGCATCACACGCATCAGCGTCCCCATGCTGAAAAATGGCAGTGGGGGAGCTTTAACTAAGGATCGTTCAAGCTTTAGTTAAGTGCCCCACTGCCATTTTTCAGCACAGGGATGCTGATAAATGCAATGCTGGAGTCTGTTTCAGCACATTAATTAAAGTGTGTCAGAGCAGACTCACTGCATGTGTACAGGTGCCCTATACTTTCAGAGTGCAAACATTTCATCTGTCAAGTTTTTCTATTTGCTGCCTTGGTTTTTTGGAAGTAGTGATGAATCGGTACCAGAATTCAGAAGGCTGCTTTTCTAAAGCTCAACCAACATCATAGGAGCTTTACTATCAAGTTATAGGGCACTTTAATTTAAATAAGGTCAACATATAGCCCAACACTGAAAATTACGACTCAGAACACAGGTTCACTAGAGGTGGCAGCAACACACTGATAAGATATTCCAAATAGTAAGTACATTTTATTCAAAAACAAAACAAATTTTAAGAGCGATCAATGTAAGAAAAATACCATATTTACTTGATGTGGCGGCAACACGCCCCCCACAGGCTCTAAATGAGGCAAGGACAAACCCCGTGGGTCCCAAAACCCAGAAACAGACCCACTGCAGGGGGAACTTACCTCTGGCCGGTCTGTCGGTGCAGGAGCCAGGACCGCGGCCGCAGCCACGCGAGCCGGCATTACACTGGCTGTTTAAGCAGCTGTTCCCCGCGCGGGGAACAGCTGGACCAATTGCGGCGGCCATACCAGCCGCCCCAGGGAAGTTTAAAAGCCCTGACAGCACCAGTGACGAGGAGGAGGAGCCAGAGGGAGAGAGAGTTGGTGGGCAGCATGCCTGACGTGCTGAGGCTCCCACGGGAAGAGGCACGGCGCAGCCGGCGCAGCACTGCCAAGCGGGGCAGGAGAAAATCTTCGAGCCTCCTGCCAGAGGCAGAGCAGGGGAAGCACTTTGGCCCCCTGGAGAAGGCAGAGCAGGGGAAGTACTGCAGCTCCCTGCGGAAGGCAGACCAGGAGAAGCAGTCGCACCCCCTGGAAGAGGTAGAGCAAGAGCAAGGGAGGGGTTTGAGCCCCCTGTAGGCAGCTGGGGAAAAGGCGGCAGCTTCACATCCCACTCCTCCCCAGAGGAATATTTTTTTTTGAAGACCACAGGGAAAAAAGGGAAAAGGAGGAAAGTCAAAGGGATAGAGAGAGAAGGTTCAGGCATCAAGACCGGAGGGACACGAGCCAACTGAGCCCATTCAGCTGTGTACTCTCCCCTCCACCCGAAGCAGACCATGGGCAAGCCCGCGAGGCGAAAACTAACATGGCACCATCACGTAACCGGCTGGCGAGTGGATGGGGTGTAGGGGAGGCAGAGACCTGTGGAACATCGCGCCAAGCAACTGTGAGTACAGCCGCTGTTGGGAAGCCCCCTTGTGAAGATCTCCACTGAGCCCCCTCTCTTGATAGCTTAACAGCAAAGTCGTGGCAGGCGAGGGGGGGAGGGGCTACATCCCCAACAGGCCATGCCACCCATAAGGCCCCAGTTATCACACTTGAATACAGGCTAACCATGAATGTAGCTAGGGACAGACGTTTTACACATAAAAACTGGTTTAAACCTGTGACAGAACAGACATTCAGTGCTCATAAACTAGTCTGAAAATGGTCAAAACTGGTTTGAGATAAGCCTGGTTGAATGTAGTATCAGACTTAACTGATTTGGGTCAAACTGGTTTATGTAATGTCTGTCCCAGACCCTTTCCTAGTTTAAGTTAAATCAGATTCTCCCAGCATGCACTTCGGCCTTGCAGGCCCCTCCCCTTTGCTCCCTGGCTGGAGCTCCGGCAGAGACTTGCAGGCACAGCCGGGGCTGCCTGGGCTTGCCCCCCCCCCACTCGCTGCTTAAGCAGGAATCCCTCCCTCCTCTCTCCCACAGCATACATCATAAACAGCATGTGGTATGCTAGCTAATGAGAGGTGTCAGTGTAAGGCAGACAGGACAGTGTCCACTTAGGGCTTTTTGGAGCTAATCAACAGATCAGCTGGTAATGTCCCTGCCTTGGTTCCTTTGGAAAAAGCTGTTTAAGAGGAGCTTGAACTAATGAGTAAAGCTGTTTTCTGACAGGTGCTAAGTGATCTGTTATCAAGGCGGGGGGGGGCCTCCCTAATCACAACATCCTGCCAGGTCAGCACTGTGGAAGCAAAGAGAGACAGAGACAGACAGATTAGTAGATTTAGATTGGACATCAGGAAGGCATTCTTTACGATAAGGGTTGCCAAAATATGGAATGGGCTTCCAAGGGAGGCGGTACTTTCCCCTACATTGGAGGTGTTCAAGAAAAGATTAGCCAAGCACCTAGCTGGGGTTACTTAACCCCAGTGCTCTTTCCTGTCTAGAGCAGGGGGTCGGACTCTATGATCTACAAGGTCCCTTCTGACCCTAGAAATCTATGAATCTAAGAAGGCTGCTCTAGCAGCCCTTGGCTTCTGACCTGTGCCTGCATTTTTTCAGTCCAGAGGGGATGTCTGTATGGTTACAAACTGATTCAGCCTAGGTAGTTCAGACTAACCTGTAAAGATTGAATCAATTCAGGCTCAGGCTTTTTGAATGTCTGTCCCTAGCTTGTAAGACTACCCCCAATAAATAGATTCTACACACAAAGTATATACATTAGTATGGAATCTAATTATTGGAGGAGCATCTACTGCAGGTTGTGGTGGTGGGGGATGAAGTGATGAAGGGGGCAATAATGGGGCAGGTGGGAAGTAATGAGGCAGGCAGTGTGGAAGCAGTGGATCAGGCAATGAAAGAGGCAGTCTACCCCTTGCTTTCCCTCCCCTTCCCCCCTCACAACAACATCAGGTTGCCCAATTCCCTTCCCCTCTTCCCCCATTCCTCCCCCCCCGCATGCTGTTTCTGCTACCCAAAACCTCAGGTCCCCACCTTCCTTCCTCCCTCCCTCCCTCCCTCCCTCCCATCTCCCCCCTGCCTGCCCTTCAATCCCACCCCCACCCTTACATCTGCCCCACACTGGCAGGCTCTATCCCTACTGCAGCTTGGGACATGGACTATAGCTCCATCTCGCCTTGTAGCAGCCCAGAGCCTGCACTGCCATTCCAGTCCCCACCCAGCCCCACTGCTGTCTCATGCTTGATTGTAAAGTGAGGGACTTCCCTCCCTCCATGTTACATGGGGTAGGGAACCTTGTAATCAAGTAAATACGGTAATTCAGCTTCAGCCCTTTGCATGCCTCTGCTTCTTGTTTCACAACTAACTGCTACTGAAGTGAGTTTGGAGAGAAAAAAAAAAAAAATCACTGGAGGATGTAGAGACTGAAAAGACAAAATGGTTCTCTGTTGACAAGTACTTTTGTAAAAGAAAAGCCTTTGCTATTTGCAATATCAAGCAAGAATCAGTGCCAGGAAATAAACCACAGTCTTATTACAGTGTCAAGATATTCTGAGTCACTTATTCACCTCCTATGCAGTTTAGAAATGGGAACAAATCATGAAGATTAAATCCACATTTTAAAATCCCTAACGGTGAGTTCTTCAGATCTGGGATTTTGGTTCAAATCTATCCTCTACTCTATCTAGTAGATCTGAAAATCCAGATGTGAATTTGCTGTATAGACAGACATACATCAGTGCATTCAGGAGCTGAATACACAGCTTCCCATTTTACAATGCGGTTTGGAATAGGAAAAAAATATGGACTAGAAATATTCCCTTTTGTAGCCCTCAGAACATTCCAGCTTTTTATAACCTAATAATTAAAAAGAAGTTCCCCAACTACCCAGTATTTTCATAGTCTCATAGTTGTTAGGGGCTGGAAGAGACCTTACAGATCATTGGGTCCAGCCCCCCTGCACTTGGGCAGGAAAGACTCTTCCTTATGAGCTGGGGTCATCTCATCTGATCCCAGCAGTATCTCAAGCAACAGTCCTAATCAAGTGTCAGCCTTCACCGTAACTTTTAGAAGAGCATTAAAACAAAACATCCTTCACAAACAATTTGCAATGAAGTGCTTGAGGGAAAAAACCTACTGTACAACAACCAACTACTAAAAATTCAAATGAGTAGTATCGGGGGCGGGGGGGGGGAAGCATCTATTTATACCTTAAGACAATCAAACAAGATCATTCTACTGCACAATCATGTCTGTAATTTTTCTAGAGCTTGGACTGCAATTCTGCGTGGGATAACAGGATTGGAGATGGTCCTGGAACAAACACAGAACTGCAATTCACTTGAGAGGATCCTGCCAACATAACTGATGGAGACAGCGAGCAAGCTGTGAACCAACTTCATCCTTGTATTCATTCAGGGTCATCTATTATTTCAGTGCGTACACAAGATAACCTGTTGAAGTTACTTAAATGCATGTAGAATGTACTTCACTGAAAAGGTAAAAAACTGAAAAACTGAAGTGTAGGACTTCACCTTGAAAAATACTTAAGGCCTAGTGTCTAAACTAGTATAGAATTGAGTCCCAATTTCACTTTACACAGCAATCAAATGAAGTGGGTATAGACAGGAAAAAAAAAATCTTGATTAAAAATTTCTACCAGGTAGACTATCATCTTTTGACAATAAATGCATGAAAAAAACCAGAATTAATCCACAAAATAGAGAACACCTTTCATCAGAAACCGTTATCTGGATGCCAAACTTTAAATCTTTTCCGACCTGACAAGTCAGCTGAACTGTGTGGTATATGACAAAGGAAGTTTGAATTTTTGTTTTGTTTTTCAATAAATGTATGCATATTTTCAAAGCCACCACATTTTTAGAAAAGGTTTAAATTCATTTACACAGAGCATAGAAGTTAGGTCACAATTTGCTTTTTTACTGTATCAGTTGTCAAAGACATCCTAAACATCTAAAGTTTACTGCAGTACAAGTTTGGCTCATAAAAGAAAAATGTCAACTTCACTTTATAAAACTCTACAGTGGTTCCAAGTACAGAAATGTTTAGTCTTTTAAAAGGTTAAAGATAGCATAATCTTATAACTGTTCTACAGCAAGGACGGGAGCCTGCAAAGTAGAAAACTGCTTCATTTTGTTTTGGGCATAGTCAATGCCATGAATCCTATACAGTTTCAATGGAACAATGTTCATAGATATTTTCATATTTAAAAAAATGCCAAAATATTTGAAAAATCCTGACTGTATATATAGGCCATTTCTCCTGTGCAAAACCCGTTACAGGAAAGAAACATATCCAGGTGCACCAGGGTTTAAAGAAGCCCATAGCACCCAAACTTTCAATGTTTCAAGTATTTACAGTAGCTAAGGACTCATTTTAAAACTGTAATTTAAATGAAATAAGAATGAAATACTGTGAAGGCCTGAACCAAACCTTGGAGAAGATTAACAGAAAGACACTCTGACTTAGTGGTGCTTGGACCAGGTTGCATGAACTCAGTTCAACTCCCACTGGAATCAGTGATTTGAGCATTGGATCTGACCCACAATCTAGCAAGGATTTGCATGTTTTGTTAATTTTTTCATGCCAGAAGCAGAGTGAAGTGAGCCTATGTTTGAGTCATTTACAAGGTAACTGAGAGCTACACATTCATTGGAGGAGAAGGGGACAAAAGGAGGGGCAGAGGTAAGTAGAGTACAGATCAGTAAGTCAGTTATAGTCAAGTTATTCTGCACAACTAAGCCCCAGAAGCCATACTGCCCAATCAGTAAAACAGTGTAATGGATTGTAATTCGATTCAATGATCAATGCCTACACTTCACAGTATGGCAGAGAAACAGTCATTTGAACATCAGGTATTGCAAAAACCAGTCAGCCCAATTTGACAAGAGCTGTGTCTGAATTGTGGTAAGTAGACTAATATGCCTGACAGAATAGTGCCATGAGTTGCATTTGTTCAATAAAGGTGCACTCACAAGTTTTGCTTTCACTAGAACAGTCTCTCTCATCTCATTTACACAAACTATTCTGCCAGTGGAAATAAGTTTTATAATACTCTACAAAAGGAATATTCCCTGCTGAAAACTGGTACGTACAGGTTACAACACTGGTTTAGGTATGGACCCAAGTAAGGTTTTTGTAGTCCATGAAAATGGTTAGCATCCATTCCTTTACTACATAGTTCTGGAAGGGATTTTGAAACCTGTAACCTATAATCAGCTGCTTCATTATGAAGGGTAAAGACTTAAGCAAGGCATGGATATAACTATTTTCCCATTGGAAAGCATTGATTTTTCTTTCCTGGTTCCCAAATTTCTATAGGGATCTTAAAAAAAAAAGAGAGAGAAAACAAACCAAAGCTAAAAAAACCCAAAACACAAAAAAGCCCCCACCAAAAACACCCAGAACAGCAGGTATTTATTTACCTTTCCTAATTAACTACAAACTAGAACATAGATTTTACTTACCCATCTTCCATTTTCACTCTAATATTAACAAAGCAGAAGCATAAAAAAACCCAAAAAGGAATATAAGAGCTGATAAACTGGAGCAACACTCATACTTTACATCTATTATGTTGCAGTGTCCATTACTAGAGATTTCAGAAGAAAGTACAACAACAACAAAATTAGTGGAAATGTGTATGTAAGGTCCAAAAAAGGTCTCAGTGCTAAACTTGTATCTTAATAGATTGCCTAGCCCTTTTATTGATTAGATGTATACAATGTAATGATCCATGTTTGTTAGCCAATGTTTAATAGTGTTTAACCTAAAGATAGTATGTTGAACTGTATCCTGCAACAAGGAGTTTCACTGATTAGCAACACTGTGTAAGAAGACATGCCTGAGCATTTGTAAACAGTACAGAAAGTACTCTGCATGAGCCTTTTAAATGGAAAAGGGGCTCTCATTTTCATTGTTTTACTTCTAAAACAGTCTACAAAAGAACCTCCACTATCAATAGTGGAGGCTACAGAATGTCCTTCTGCCTGCTAAGCACTCCTTTACCTGGAACAGAGTAAGGAAACACTCATTTAATCCATTTTAACAGTTGGAAATGACGACTGGGTTACCATGTGCAACCTGCTAGCTACTGATGAAGGAAGAATACAATATGGATTGCATGTTCAGTGTCATAAGGAACCCAAATTGTAGCTGTTAATTAAACAACATAACAGCTGCCATTTCAAAAGCAAATGAATTACAGAAAAGAGAAATCGCATGATTTCTGGCAACTTGCATAGATTACAGAAAGGCCTTGTTTTAAGTAGAAATTGTAGCAATCTGTTCCCTCAATCTGAACTAATGAAGGGATATTGCACCTCCCTGAATCTGAATTAATGAAAGGATACATCACACCTCTCCAATATGTTGGGGCTTCTGTTTTACTCCAAGAGACACTTAATGTAGAAAAACTTTTTAAAATAGTAACTAGAAGACATTTCACTTCTGTTGGGATGGCTACTTATGAACTTTTAACAAACACACCTCTTGCATATAATTCTACCAACCCTCCTGTTTTAAAGGAAGAGGGTCAAACAAAGTAAAATTCACAAGAAGAAAAAAAAACCCTTTGTATATTGATGGTCTATACATCCATTGTTTCAGTTCTCTTAGGTTTGTTATAGCCTAAAAACTGAAAATGTAGTTTATCTGCTTTTATCAGACAGATGCAAATCTGGAATTGAAGCAGTAAAACTAGTGTGCTTTTAAATTCTTTGTGCAAGAAAATACTTCAGGGATCTGAAATATTTGGACTCAGTTTGTTATACTGAACAAGGACCATTACATTAAAGGCATAATGGCTCTTTGAAAGCTATGGCTCTTTGAAAGCTCCATATAGGTTTTTACACTGGTCTCACAGCCCCATGGTGTTGGCATGCCTTCCAACAGTACTTAAAGCAACATGACTAACAGCTTTGCTCACCCTTCCCCTACAGGGAGAACCAAGGAGAACAGTGTTTAGTTTTGGAATTTTTTTACTATAGTTTTTTATATGCACATAGGCTGCTAAACATTTGTTATATAAAAGAAGGCCAAAAAAGCAAGGCTTGCAGTCAGGAACAGGAGGTGGGGAGGTTTGATGCTTCCCAAAAATCTGATGGCTCATTCAAGTATTGAAGAGGAAGCAGTGCTGTTAAAAAAATATCTGTTCCCAGTTGCGGGCACAAAGCCCTTCTGGAAATGTGGATTTAGATAGACCTCCAAAACCACTGAATGTTCTAACTTTGCATAAATGTGAATTAGCTGTAATCTCTGTAATGTTAGAGGAACTACTCTGTGCTGTTTTTATTCAGATTCTAAACCAACACTTCTACAAGCTTATTACTTCTACAAGGCCAGATCCTTCTCCAGCTTTTAGGTGCCTATGCAGGATCTTATTTCTTGAAAAAAAACCCCAGCTAATGAAAAAAGGTGGCTAGGTACTCCTCTTAGCTGCTTTTTGTGACTTACCCTCAAGGCCAAGATGATGACACATTAATATGCCCCTGGTTCTTTTGTAATGTCTTTTCCAGAAACTTGAGCAGGGTGGAATAGGATCACAACTGGGCTCCTACTCCACTCATTAGATGTGCAAGTAGACAAGGGATGTAGACATAGCCCTTAGCGATCAGAGAAAACTGAGAGGCCCCTGCAAGTGACTCTGTAATGGTGAAAAATCTAGGAATCACTTATGCTTTGTTAATATCACAAATTGCACCTTGGGCAGAAATCAATATGCAGAAAATGAATCAGTCCAACCTGACTTCCTGTAATTGATCTCAATACACTGAAGCCAGTACATTTAAGGCTTTGAACCACAAAAGGGTTCCTGTAAGCGAAGGTAGTAATTAAAATTTCGTTTCATGAGTAGTCATCCCCTGCTTCACGTAACTTGCATAAGTTTCAGGTGTAAGTGTCTCTTTCCTGACTCGAGATTCAACACCAAGCATTAGATTACATGCCACATGCAACTGAACACTTACACACTTTGGAAGCTCCCCCCCACAAGCATGTAGAGTTGTGACATCTATATACAAGCTTAGTGTGGGGACAGAGCAAGCTGAACCTTCAGTTTCCTGAAAGGTGTTAGCATGCCCCTCAATTCACATAAAAGGTCCCATCAAGGCAACAGCATGCCAGTTCATGACACCTAGATATCTAGTTTCCTCAGGTTAAACATTGATCTCAAAACCATGACCTAGCTTTCCAACCATCTCTGCACTCAGCACCTCCAACTTCACTTTCTGGGAGGCAGAACTGCAATTCTTGGCACCTGCAGGCAAAGCAGAAATACTAAACCAACTCCACCTCACTTCTTTCCAATGGGAAGGTAGCAATTGGCGCTCTGACTTCCAATTGGGAACACCCCTAGAAACACCTGCACTGAACCACATGCCTGCTCTGCCCTTTAATGTGTAGTCACACTCCCAATTTTAAGCTTACCATGCATGAATACTTAGTTTTATTGCCAGGGCTTCTAGGGTCCCTGACACCACTTGTGCTAGATGCTATACAGATATAGAGCCATGAGATAATCCTTGCAGCCTCCAAATAGCTAACTGAATCTGTGACATGACCATAGCTTAAACTCATAGCTGACTCAAAATGTTAGTATTTTTCCTAATTAATGAAGGAAAAGTAAAGGTTTTTTGTTTTTGTTTTTTTACTATCAGAAAAGGCCCAAGGGCAACCAGAACCAAAGTCTGAGCTTCTGTGAGCTAATCTTCTACCCATATGTTTAAGAGTGCACAGAACTGGATTTAGAAAAACTGAAGACTGAACCTGTGTCATTTCCTTACTTCAAGGTTTATCAAGAGATTGCCTTTTGCACTAGAATATATGTCTGATGTTCAGCAAATGGCAAATGAAACTAGTCTGTGGTATTTATGTCCTTTCACCTTTTCCTGGAAAGTATGTTGATTAAGAGCCAAACAAGCAGCACAACGGTTTAACTGCATAATAGCCAAACCAGTTCTCACAGCAAATGCTATAAGGAATGAAGTGTACTTCCTACATATTGGAAGCAGCTTTGCTTTTAAATGGGCAATTTCATCACAGCCAACATCAAGCAGTTTACCACTAAGAAAAAAAAAAAGAGTTCCTGTGTTAAGTATTTCCATAATACAATGAATACTCTCTTTACAGGACTTGCCAGCCCCTTGGACATGCCACCATGGGACTCCCATCAGCGAAACACAGATAACATCCAATATTCCCATTCTGTATAATATTGCTATGAATATTTGTGTAGCAACTTCACTTTCTGTGAATTTGGGAGGAAGAGAATGGGTAGGCACAGTCTGGGCACAACTCTGGCAATCTAGAATAAGAAAAGTGACATTAAAAAAGAGAGAGGCAGCAGAATTCCAAATGAATGGTTTAGAGCCAGGAGGTAAAATTCATCTGGTCCTGTGGAACAGATGAGTGGTGCAGGACTAGGCCATGGGGCAGATGAACAAGATGAACTGAATGGTGTGTGGCAGCTCTGCAGGCCAGACAGAGCCTCCAGACCACCCCCACACTATGCTAGATCCAGCAAGTGCCATTCTCCGGCCAGTCCAGGACTGTGGCCAAGGCAGACACTGCATGTGGATTAATTCCAGACCCAGGAGCAGCACTGGGGCACTCCCTAGACTAACCTCTGCAGCAAAGGGCAACTTCTGACCTAGAAAAGGATTTTAAGGATCCATTTAAATTTACTCAGACATTCACACAGGGTCAAATTTCAGAAGCAAACTGAAGGGGTTAAATACCAGCACACGAGTTCCTCACATTCTTAATGCTTGTCAATTAGCTTGTAAACCTGATTATATTCATACTGCACTTTGACGCTTGCTAGAATCAGCAGTGTGTAGCTAATGCAAATGCAGCAAGTAATAGTGAAAGTAACAGTACATCACTTCAGAACAGTATTTTTCAAGCCGTGCATGCTAAAACTAGTCTCCCACTAATTGACTTTGGTAGACTGTTTTTCACATCTTTGAAATCCACATGCCAGAGGAGGAAAAAAAACAGCATGTGTGTGTTCACACATGAGAACTTGTAGATTTTTAATCATAAATTGAAGTGTATTAATTCTATCACAAAACAGAAACTTGCCTACCTGTAAGAGGCAACAGCAGCTCAAGCACCATTATTTCAGATTAATAAAGCTATACAGCACATTAAAAAGAAGAGAGTTCTCTTCTCCAGCTACTGTTCTTTAGATGTCCTTATATCAGATTCTGTCCACTGTATTATGTTCTAAAGAGCAAGTTGAATTGTTCAGCAACTCAAGTACCTCAGTACGGTCTGAATATGGAGAGGGCAGAGGAAGGGATGCCTTTATGCTCTCTCAAAATGACAGCTTCTGAAACAACAGTTGTTTTGTTCCACCTTGCCCGATAGAAAAGTAGTTACCATAATGGCAAGTACCAGAAGAATCTTGAATGCACCACTTAGAGACGTGACTTGTAAAAACAGCCAACTGATGCTCTCCAGCTATTCCTGACAGAGCCACCTGTGCTCTCCAGCAGGGCAGGCTTTCACATTATTCCAACTGACTGGGTTTCTAACATGGGACAGGGATTTTGCTCACTGTGTTTTAGGGACTGAACTATTCCAGTAATGCTCCTCTTTGCTGACAACTTTGCTAGAGCCATTCTACTCTTCCCTCAGGAGAACGGCAGGCATTTCTCTGGGCAATTTTTAGCTCTTGTAGGATTTCTGTTATCATCTTGGGCGTCCTGGGAGAAGTGAAAAAGACCTTTAACTTGTTTTCCCTTTCCCCCATTAATGGCACAGAAGAGAAATGGGTCTTGGGGAATGGCTGTCTTTCAGATTGGAAAATGAAAAGGATGTCTGGGAGCCAGAACTGGAAATAATGCACTTCCTTTGAAGATTTTTTTTTGGTGAGCAAGCAGATAGATATATTCATCTTAAAAAAAGAAAAGAAAAGAAAATTAAAGTGACCCCATATCACAGCCTGACCACAAAAGAAAAAACAATAATGTCCTATTGCTTCTTGTTGGATGTCAGCATTTTTTTTTTTAATTTCTCAGCTTCTTGGAGCTGGCCTGAAAGTCTCTTCCCACCATGGACAACAAGGTATGCGCTACAGTGTTGGGAGAACATTAATAATCACTAATTATTGTATTCAATACCAGTTCATTCTTTGGATCCTTCCTGCATATTTTACTTTTCTCCGATATCCAGTTTCTGCTCATTAATACTAACTAAATAATTACAGCAGATAATTGAAATTGAATTTCTAGTTTTAAAGTTATGGTTATTCATGATTCTTGGAAAATATGGGCAAATAAAATATGCATAAACATGTATTATCAAGTGCTTCATTAAAAATTAAAGAAAGGAAGACAACTTTTTCTGAGCATAAGGGGAGAGAGTGTACTAAAAGCTTATGTTTTAAACAAACTCCTGATGACAAAATGTGAAGTCACCCAGGACTCCAGCCTCCCCTACCTCACCTGGGGCAACTTGCTGTTTGCCAGAGAGCGTGTGTGTGGGAGAGGGGGTGGGAAAAGAGGTGTCCCTGGGGACAACTAACACAGCAGCATAAATATGTACTGCTGCTAGTTGTCTATACATGCATTTTGCTCTGGAGTCAACTAATTAGCTCCACAGTAAAAAAAAGTGTCACTGTCTACGCATGCCCCCATGTTAGAATGCAATAAACTAATTAATTCTGCTATAGGATAGTACTATCTGGGATCAGTACTATAGTACGGTGGAGTAATTTATGCCACCACAACTTGCATGTAGATGGTTGCTGGGGCACAAAAGGCATTTGCTAGCCTCAGACCATAGCACCCTTGTGCCCCAGCCAGCCCCTCTGCTGCCCAATGCCACCACCTGGAGCCTGAGGCTGCCCCTCCTTATGCTCCTGCCAACCTGGGGCTGCTCCACCCCAGCTCAAATTGCAGCGATCCTGGGTGGATGTATAAACGCTGCACCTGGGAGCAGCCAACTCCAATGTAAACTGCACTGGAGTTTTTTGCATCAGAATAATTGCACATGTAGAGAAACCCAGTTTCTATTTGGACAATTCCTTAGCCACTTTGTTGGGGGAGGGGAGAGACGAAAAGATGGGGATTAAAAGGAACCACCTTCTATATTTTGGATCATACAATGGTTACATGACCTAGATGTTAAGTATTCTCCAGTCTTGTAGTATTGCTGACTTAACAGTTACATTAATATCAAAAGGCTTTTTTCCTTGAAGTCCTAGCTCCTACAGTTTAACAAAATCAGCGGTAGTGTAATTTCTAAAGAAACCAACCACATCTGCACTAGCAAAGAAACCTGGTTCTGTATGCAGCTGTAATTAAAAGTTTTCTATTGCCACAACTACGCCATGTTTTGTAAATTACCTTCCTGCAAGTACTTTCCCCAGTAAGCTTTCATTTTTGTCTTATGCAAAGCAGACATTTTTCCACACACACCATGTCTTAAAGCCCACTTAAATGTTTTGATTTGTGCATGTTGGCACTGTTTTGGGCTGATAAGCATACAGGCTTGTTGATCTCAAAAGTTTGAGAATTTCTTCAACAGCAATAAACCTTGAAGTTATCTGTTTAACTTGGTTTTCAAAGGCAACTGTGTAGATCCTGTTGAGCATTAAGGACATTATAAGCTGGCTAAGAATAGTTAATTTAAAATTTCCTAGCTTAGTCAGCTTGGCAGAAACAGCTGGGTCCACTGTAACCTGTCATTAGTCTACATACGGTAAGGAGTTCCAAAAGGTTATTTCCCTCTCAGACCTTAAAAAGTCTAGGCAAGTCTTCGTAGCATGATACTGTTACCATATGTAATGCTACAGATTACTCAGACTTTAGAGTAGGAGTTGTCAACCTTTTTCATTTGTGGACCCCTAAAACATTTAGAATAGAGGTGCAGACCCCTTTGAATTGTAAACGTGGGTATTCACATACTTTTGATCGCTCACTAAGGATCTGGGTTTTCCATTTCCTAGAGGAAAACACAGATCTCATTTTCATGGAGAAAGCCATGGATTTTGCAGTTTTGCAAAGAGCTCCCTGCAGGTTGGAAGATTTCCAGCCTGCAAGGGGCTGGGAGGCAACAGGAGGGGGGAAGTCAGACAGGGGTTGCCATGAGCATATATATGCATATGGCCTCAGGCAACATGGGCAGGGCTGGGGCTGCAGCTGCGGCCCAGGCAGGTGATGTGCGGGGCTTAGGGCCCAGGGCTGCAATGCACAGAAGCAGGGTCCAGGTGGGGAGCAGGATGAGGCTATGGGTGGCTCATTCGGGAGGACAGGGAGGTAGGGCCAGCTCCCTGCCCTTGCATGCACTCCTGGGGCTCCCACCCTGCTGCCCTTCCCTTGGGTCTCCCCAGCCCAGCAGGTGCGACCTGGCACTACAGAGAACAGTGGGGCTGCGCAGGAACCTGCTTGCTGCTGTATGCTCCACACTGCCCTGGTGATGCGTTCCCTTCCTGTAAAGTAGCCTCACCAGGGCAGCACAGAGCTCGCAGCAGCAAGGAGATCCCCATGTGGCCATGCTGTTCCCTACAGCGCTAGGTCGTACTCGCTGGGCTGCGGAGGGAGGGCAGGAGCCCAAGCCTGCAGTGGGCAGCCTGCACCTGCCCCCACCATGCGCACAGATCTGGGCGGCATGAGACTCCCTACCCCTTCCACGCAGCATCGGGGAGCTGGCCCCCCTGCCTGACCCCACAGCAGACAGTGTGGGGGGGCAGGAGGCGGACTCTGCTCTGCTGCAGCAGCCACTGCCTCCTGCCCTGGCAGCTGGGGTGGGGAAGAAGTGAGGGGCCTTTCATTTTAATCATGGATTTTGGCATTTTAATTTGCGATTTAAAAAAAATAATTTTTTTAAATCAGGGAAAACTAGGATCCCCATGGATCAGAGTCATCTTAGACATAGTCTGTGGACCCCCCCCAGGGGTCTGCAGACCATGGGTTGAAAAAAAAAAAAAAAAAATCATCACTGCTTTAGAGTCTTACCACTATGTACATGAAACATTACAGAAAAAAAATAGGCATACTCCGACTTCATAAGGCAAAAGCAGTGTCCCCTCTATCTGGCACATTCAGAAGATTGTCTAGAAAGGAAAATAAAGTTCCGGTTCCTAGCCATCTGTTTGTTACCATCGATGGATTCTTTGTGTAGAGTCCTGTGCCATTTGAACATACAGTTGCAGTTCCAGTAACCTACTCAGAAGCTGCTATTTAGCAGCTAAATTGTACTACCCTGATGGACAAATACACATTTTGCTAGAAGGAAAAACAGGAACATATTTTGAAGGTTGTCTTTAATTTCTGAGTAACAAAAGTTGCAAAACTTTTTTTGAAGCCGTTTTCCTTTGCAGGCTGGTAGATGTCCAACAGAAAATATTTTTAGCCAAACACTAAATAGAACTTTGGCATTTTGCCCATCAGTCCCACGTTTCTGTCTGATAACTTTTTGGAAACTTGAAAGTAAGACCCTTACACCTTCGCATCTTTCAACTTGCCAACTTAGCTAAACTCTGCAGCCGTTAGCAGAGGGCAGGATGGGGAGAGGGACAGGGGAACGCAAAAACAACCCCAAGCCCCAACAGCAAGCTGCCATTTATGCCAGTGGAAATACTGTAGCAGTGTCAGGCTGATGCCATTTCAAAAAAAAAAATCACAAACAAAGCTCTTAAGAATGAGTTTGAGTGAGGGAAGCATCAATGGCTTCACAGATATCAGATTCACCCTTATCTCAAACCCTTCTATTTTGCCAACTAAGAAAAGTACTCTGAAGTGCCAGAACTACAGCTAGAGCATGGAGTCTATTGCAAATGCTAAAGCTAGCAAGATAAAATCTTGTCAATACTAGAAGCAGCACAAACACATTATAAAAGATATCAATGCCAGCATTATCAGTATGATTTCCACACTTAACACCAATATGCAGTGGTGCATGCCAATGGTCAGGGTTTCAATATTCCACCTTTTTGAATGGAGAGAAAGAGATATCAAGTATCTGAAATTATAAGACCTTATACAGAGGAAATAAAGTATACAGGAAAGGAAGGACAGGAATTCTTAAATAGGAAGTTGTGAACCCTATGTTACCTTTAAAGATATATCTGCATCTTATTTAATGATAAGCATCACCTCTTTAAAGATGTTTGTGCCATATACTGTTTTTAAGTCATCTTACCTAAAGAGGAACTTCTTGAATTATTAGGAAATTCAAATTCACACACAATACACAAACCAACTCAGTTTCACTAAAACAGAATCACCAAATCAAACTTACATTAAGTTTCCCAGGTTTGTACTTGCAGAATTCAGGTAGCTCCTCATGTCTTTCCCCCCAACCTCTTCCCTCCCCTCCGCCACCTTAAGTGAACAGCTAAACTAAAAATGCCATGTTATGACATTCTTGTTGCTCCCAAGACTTCTCCTCTTAAGTAATCTTTGCAGTTTTGAAAGATGAAATGTCAGTAGACATTATAGGCAGATTCGTGTTAGTCAGACGATGCACTCCTCTTCTTGTCCACTCAGCTTTTCAGTCCACATTAAAAGGGAAAGAAGCCTGGCTGGATTAGGGTTACTCCTGCTTTCCCACAGGATTGCTCATACATTTAATGTTAGGATTAGAATGGAATTATATTATTCTACAAAAAGGCTTTGCCAGATGGAATCTGAAGTGGTTGCACTCGCAATTATTTACACAGTGAACTGTGATAAGGGGGGAGGGGTGGGGGAGATTAAAAATAAATAAATAAAAAAAAATAGATTTTTCTTCCAGAAGGAAAAAAAAAACCCAACTTAACCCTTGAACCATGAGATGTCTCCCTGCATTTCATACAAGCCTGAGTAAAGCTGCACAGAAAACATGTTTTAAGTAGTTACTCACAATTCCAGTTAAGATGTCCAATTCAAAATTATTTTATTTCTACAAACATTCTTTGCATTTGCTGAACAGACCACTCTCTTAATTGGGCAACAGGAAAAACATTCTCTTTATATATGGGAAACCAGGTATTTGCTACTGTGTACCTCAAAATTATGCCAATGAAAAAAAATAAAATTACTGATTTTATTTATAAATAACTTGGCTGAAAAGTATTCTAGTTCTAAGACAGATATTATGCTTCTGAATACTCTGCCCCATCTATAACCAAAAAGAAGCTCAAAAAACTTCTGTAGGAAGGTACAAGCCTCCCATTGAACTCCCATAATGAGCGATGAAATCTAGACAATAAGAATATGGTATGCTTTCACTTAACTCCATATTCCACATGTAGAATATTATTATTTCTGCAACCTACAAATTATAATGGACTATTAGTACCTGTATAAGATACAAGCAAAACCAAAAACACACTTAGGACAAACAGCATGTAATGTATGCACCCATGGGTAACAGTATTATAGGTCAGGGCTGTCCAATAGGCCTATGCAAAGCGGCTAGTATTCGCTTCGGATTCGGCGATTCGAATCACTGTCCTGAATCGAGTCAGCCAAATCAGATTCAGAGATTTGGCTGCCGCCCCCCATTGCTATAGATAATGAAGAGTCCATAGTTTAAAACACCTAAGCTCTGTTGCAACTTCTCTGCTCCTAAGGCAGCCCTCACCCAGGTAACTATGATGAATATATTCTTCTAGGGAACTGTCACTGCTGTATGCTGTAAATGGTTTTACACTTTCCATTTTTAGTAAGTTAAAATATTGGGAAGGTAGCTACCACCTGGAAAACGCTACATGAAAACTGACAACTCCTGCTAACAATCACTACCTGATCCAATTGTGATTACGTAAGTGGATGGTGCACCCCATATTCACAAGCCTGGGGTATACCTGCAACAAAGAAAATTACTTTCTACAGAAAAGCAGAGATCCAGAATGGTTATAGTACTGGTAACTATTTATACCACTTGACAGACATGATTGTAAAACAAAGCCCCTGTTATTTGGAATGGAATAGAACCATTCTTGTTACAAAGGATCTGCACAGGATACTAATTAAAGCAATAAGTTATAGCCATACTATTTAGCTACATTTTTTCCAACTTTAGATTATTCAACTTGATTCATGTTTACATGGTTCTAGAATTGCAAAGGAGTTTCAAACCACATTCACTTTATGGCTCCTTAACAGTGCCAGAGCAAAGCTGGTTTTAAAAATGATTCTAACTACCAAAACAATTGAAAGGAGCTTTCACATCTGCAGAAGTTAGGCCCCGTGTTTCTTTTCCCTGAAAAAGACTTGGATTTAAAAAAAAACCAACCCAAACACACAAAGAAAAAAAACCAATCCAAACCAAAACCACATACCAGTTTGGTGCTAAACAGGCATGCTATAGAGTCTAAAATATTCAAAAATATCCTAAAATATAAAAGGCATCACTGTAACACTACAGGATATTAGAAATACAATAGTACTAGTTTAGCTAGGTCTTTTTCAGTCTTCCCATGTTAATAAACTCAAGATTTGTGGGTGAAAATAAACTGTTTATCTGACCCGAGTAATTTATCCAAAAAAATCATGGCTCTTAACATTTCATGTGCAATGCAAATTTATCTAAGTAGCACCAGTTAATTTTACAAAGTCAAGCAGCTACAGTAACTTGCATCTCTAAAAGAGAAAGAATTCTCTGTGGAAATAGACGACTCCTATTACTTCCCCCTCTGCTCTTCTTGTAGGCGTTTCGGTGTGGTTTGGACTGTACACCGCCCCACCCTGCAACTTGACTAGACTCTGGCTCACAAAACTCCACTTCCTGTCAGCCAGAACCAGAGTCAGCTACCAAATTATAAAGCATGTTTGAGAGATTACCTCCAACCCCCATCAGTAGTGTTACTTTAAAAAAAAAAATTCTGAATATAAAGCGTGCTAGCCCATTCCTCCAGAAAAATCTTATTTAAGATTTTTAAGAATTCAAAAAAACATGTGTATTGTTTGTTATGACTATGGCACAGTCGCAATATACACTGAATTACTAAATGATCCTTTATTATATTATACTCACAATAAATATAATACATGCATGTATAACACAAATACGGTGTGCGTGTGTACGTACACACACGCATGCACCTGCCTGCAGAAATAAGCCATAAGACATGATGGTATGAAGGCTCTTGCATCAGGAGCAATGTCTCTGTGGAAGACCATCTCCTGGGTTTGCAAGCAAGCATAGTATTCTGTTTTTCTAGAAGTGGTGATGAGAACACAGCATGTCTGCTGGCACACAAAGTCTATAATCTACAGCTAGGAATCTGTATATACCAAATTCCAAAACAGATAATACACAGAGTAAGGAAGATTTTAAGAATCTGTGGAAGTATTAGTTGCAAGGAGCTGAGAGACTTTAATTCGAGCATATACATCCGCAGTTATCATGGTGATGGGTCCGACAGGGATATCCTAGGAACATTGTACTGAAGAAGTCAGCAGCCTGTTTAGGGCTCTTTGATACTAAAAAACCCACTACCACAGCACAATATTTTCGTGGTCCAGAACTTAATCGTTACAGCAAAAGGACCGTTTACTAGTACTAAACCAGAATCCACAGGCGTAAGAAAGACACTTTTCCTTTCAATTGTGTAGTGCCTTACGGAGTGGGTCCAAAGTTCCACAATTACTTCCAGTTCCCAAGCCCTACCCCTTTTAACAAATACGGATTTACTATATCATCATTAATCCCTTCTGATGTATACACCCATTCCAGAAGAAGCCTTATTTGTACCCTATGTGTTCCTTGACACAGTCTTATATTAAATTTTTTTTATTTTAGAGTAACTCTGGTAATACATCTTTGTGCATTAAATCCACACAACTTAACTACTGAAAATAAGTTTAAAATCTTTAGAGTTTCCCCATCAGAATACTTCTGGATTCTCAGCATTCCTTAAAGCCAGCAGATTAGGTCAGTTCAGGTCAGAGCAGAGGGAGAATGCCAAGGCTAAAGGAGTCTCCATGAACAATGTTCTGCTACATTTATGAGCAGAAAACCAGGCCAGGTAGTTCATGGATCTCAACAGTGGCAGAGCATGGCAAAATTTCTA
>NW_005841895.1:1080561-1081159 GCF_000455745.1 Alligator sinensis | reverse complement strand
CTTCCCTCTGTACAGCTATGAGTGCTAGCCTCATCTCCCCTTCCCACCAGGAAGCCAAGGTAGCAACAGAACACATTCTCACTCTTATACAGCATACATACCACAAATTATTTCTACAACTTAAATTTTTCAAAACTTGAAAGTAAGAACACAGTTCATGCTGGCAAGAGCCACAGTAACAATTCTAGAGCACAGCAAATGGAAGGCAACCGCTGTTAGGGAAGTTTCTGACCATCACTTTTCTTTGTTCTGACAAGTTCTTTTCTGATGCCACTCAGTGACAAAAAGAAGTTAATTAGTTGAAATGAAACTGAGGAAATATTTGAATCGCAAGGCCAGAGCTGGTGGGGCACAGCAAACTCATTTTTTTCCCCCTTTTACTACGTTAATTATGAAACAGCACAAATAAGGGCAACATTGTTCTCTGCTTATGTTATGCTCCAGGAAGGAATCGATACTGACCAGTTGATTAGTACACGATTTTCACTAATAGCTCAGTGTGGATTAACATCTTGCATTTGATGAACGTAGACAGACAGCAGCTTTTTTTGGGGAAAAATTTATTTAGTCAGAAATCGTTTCCTTTGTCACCAAGCAA